>NW_025767030.1:890632-1124474 GCF_003918875.1 Haliotis rubra | reverse complement strand
ACTAGGGCTGCACGGGAGTTAAGACGGTCAACCATCGTGTATGGTGGTTGTCAACATGTACAGCCCACTGTATACTAGGGCTGCACGGGGAGTTAAGACGGTCAACCATCGTGTATGGTGGTGGTCAACATGTACAGCCCGCTATATACTAGGGCTGCACGGGGAGTTAGGACGGTCAACCATCGTGTATGGTGGTAGTCACTTGGCCTCGTAAACCAAAAAATCATGTAAATCTTTTAAAATGCCGTGCTTCCATGTTGTGTCATGCTTTCTCTAAATCGAATAATATTGACACTGCATGTTGCTTGTTAATAATGGCATTCTTTACGAATGACTCCAATCGAACTAAATGGTCAATGGTACTGCGATTTTTACGAAAACCACATTGAATATTTGTGATTAAATTATTTGATTCTAAGTACCACGTTAATCTGTTATTGACCATGCGTTCCATGGTTTTGCAAACGCAGCTAGTCAAAGAAATGGGCCTATAATTAGAGGGATCCGTATGATCACGTCCAGGTTTAGGTATGGGTACAACAATGGCATCACGCCAGGAGGAAGGAAATTTGCGAGATGTCCAAATGTCATCAAAAATATTCAGTAGTGTCTCTAAACAGGATTCCGGTAAGTGTTTCAGAAGCTGATAATGAATGTTATCAGCTCCTGTTGCAGTATCGTGCGCTTGTTCAAGAGCAGTATGAAGCTCATGAATAGAAAAGATTTCATTATAATCTTCCCCATTATCCAAATGAAAATTGATTTTGTTCTTTTCCTGCTGTTTTTGGTATTTTTGAAATTTAGGAACATAGTTAGACGAGGAAGAATGTTTTTGAAGTGTTTCACCCAGTTTGTTTGCGATATCAGATGTATCTGTTAACAATTGATCTCCAGTTTTGAGATGGTGTATGCTTGATTTGGTACCCTTAACTTTAATTTTGTGGATCATGTTCCACACCTTTGACATCGGCGTACGGGAATTTATCTTTGAAACATACTTTTGCCAAGACTGGTATTTATTTTGTTTAAAGGTACGCCAGGCTTTAGCATTTAATACTTTATATTTATTGAAGTTATGGACCATTGGATGGCGACGGAAATATTGTTCAGCCTTCTTCCATGCCTTCCTAGCCTGTTTGCAATCAGTAGTGAACCATGGCTTACGTATGTGAGGATTTGGAGAGGACTTCGGAATGCATTCATCAGCAATTTTGTGCAGCTAATCGGAGAAGCGTTGTATAGAGTCAGGAGCATCAACAAAAACATCAGGTGTTAAATGTTTAGAACAAAGAGTTTTATAGTGAGCCCAGTCAGCTTTAGTGAAATTCCATCTTGTTGACGGAGGAACATCAGATGGTGTAACAGATTTCCAAACGGTAGGAAAATGATCACTACCTGAGAGGTCGTCATGTACAGAACATTCAAATTCGCTTAGTAAATTAGAAGTTACAACTGATAGGTCCAGACAGGAATAAGTACTAGTTGCAGGGTGTAAATAAGTGGTAGATCCATCATTGAAAATGCATAAATCATTATTTAAGAAAAACTCCTCAAGTAATTTTCCTTTTGAATTTGTGTCGTTACTAACCCAAAGTGGGTTATGGCCATTCAAATCTCCCATGATGACACAGGGCTTTGGGAGCGGGTCATAAAGTGCCTGAAGATCAGACTGTTGAAGTGAAGATGTTGGTGGAATATATAAAGAACATAATGTAAAAGCTACACTTAACGTTATGCACACTGCAACGGCCTAAGGAGGGGTATTAAGAGGAACAGGGCTATGAAGAATACCCTGCCTCACCATAACAGAAGATCCTCCGGTAGCCTTATTCCCTGGGGGTGAAAAGCAATGGTATGAAGCATACTGCCTTAAGTCAAATTTATCACTGGCTTTGAGAAACGTTTCCTGCAAACAAACTGCTGATGGTTTGAAATCTTGTATTAAAATTTGGAGATCATTAAAGTTGTTCCGAAGTCCTCTACAATTCCATTGTATTATATTGTCATGGCCACTCATTGAGGCTTAACTGGAGATCGAGAGTGTGGGGAATGTCCTCTACGCTGCAATGTCTGCGATGGAGTGACTTCCATATCGAGAGGTTCAAAGGTATTATGAACCTGCACAGGGGTCAGTATGGTGGAAGATGCCTCAATATGTTTAAGGGACCGTGCCTCCTGTTTCCGCTGTTTTCTTTCTTTTGCACTCATTTTTCTGTTCATTTTCAGTTCAGGAAGACAGTCAGGGTCAGTGACTGGTTCAGAAGAAGTTGCTGTTTCTGGTGCAGTTTCAGTTTGCGAAGCTGATGAAATGGAAGTGTCAGTGTCTTTAGCATTGATTTGAAACAATGTTTTCTGATGGGTTGATACCCAGCTTATGGCTGTCTGACAACAATTGTCAACTTTAAGAGGCGGAGGAGGAGAAGAGGAGACTACAGTAGAACATGTCTGTAAAGAAGAAGAATTGTCCGATGTATTTGCCACTAATTTCTTTGCGTCTGTGAAAGAAATATCATTTGTATATGTTACTTTCAGAATTTTTGTTTGCGTAAGAAAAGAAGGACATGATTTAGAAGAGGACATGTGATTACCACTGCAGTTTGCACATTTGATTACATCAGTGCAGTCCGTGCTATCATGTTGTTTACTACAGCGGGAGCAAACTTGCGTGTTTCGACAAGACTTCGCTCCATGTCCAAAACGTTGACAATTAAAACAACGGAGTGGATGAGGAATGTAAACATCCACTCCGATGTTGAAATATCCAGCTTTGATAGATGAAGGGATTTTTGATAGGCCAAACGTAAACAGGTAAGTATTGGTGTTAAGAATCTTGTCACCATCCTTCCTGGTAAAACGTTTAACTGACGTTACACCTTGAGATGTCATTTCTACAGCAATTTCCTCTTCGGACATGTCTGAAAGGCACTTCGCGCGATCTCGGACAATGCCTCTACACTGAATTCAAAGTTTTATGTCACTGACAACATTCCACAAGCAGGCAAACAGATGTGCTTTCAGGAGATTTTCAGACTGTGTGCCACATATTCCTTTGATAGATTTGGAAACGAAAAAAGGGTTGATTTTTAGTGGACAACCATCAGCTCCTTCTACTACCAGAAATCGTGGCCAAGAATCAGTATTTGGATGAGACTCCTCATCGGAAGATAGTGAAACATCTGGATAAATATGCCGTCTTTTCGTTTTGGAGCGAGAACCAGTCAATTGTAAGGTAGCCATAATGTAAGAAAGATTATTCAACATCCCTGCTCCTCACCCGCCATCGAGTGTCAACAAGGACAGTGATGTAGTGGAAGCCAACTACAAACACCAAGGCTACAGGAATGCTATACTCCGGAATGGACACAGATAGCTGTTTTTGCCAAACAAGGTATAAGTCAGGCTGGTTCTGCCCTAGACAGATCCCTGAAGACAAACAGAATCCGGAGGTCAAAATTGCCAGATTGGCCCATGAGCCACCGCCTTCTGGCATAGGACTCTAGGCATTGTAATATATGAGTAATTTGTACATTGAAAATCGAAATGTCCAAGACCCAGTAATAAAATGTGCATAAAATAATCACCATGCACAGGGCTTGGCGTGACCAGCCGATTGATAGAACCGGGCCAGTTCTACCACCCGTCTAGGTGAAGTAAGGGGCGAAGTGGTGTGTTGGGCAAAAGGAACACGTTTCAAGGATCCTATTGCCCTCAACCACCAGAATCCCGTCCTCCACCGACACAGGGGTGCAACCCACGGCAAACGGGTTGGTGGACCAAATATACCCCCGGGTCCACAACGGGGGGTTGAAGGGCGCTTAGCGTTACCCAGCACCCACCACGAGGAGGTGGCCCTTCATGGGTCCCTTCACGAAATGAGACAAATAATATGGTTCTGATGATTTAACGTTCGGGGTGTCAAATGTGTCATTGTACCAAACACTGACTGACTGACTGAGTTTAGTTTTACGCCGCTTTTAGCAATATTCCAGCAATATCACGGTCGGGGACACCAGAAATGGGCTTAACACATTGTGCCCATGTGGGGAATCGAACCCGGGTCTTCGGCGTGACGAGCCAACGCTTTATATTGTACCAAACATATGTAAAGGAGTAAGATATGATTAAATAAGTTAAATTGGCGAATAAGAATCAGTAATATTCAGAAAGTCAACAGTCATTATAATGATAGTGCATTTGGAGTGACGTCTAGTAAAATAGCAATTATGTATGTGTTTCAATACAGGCTTTTTTAAATCATAGTACATATGTGTTCGAGATCTTGATCCTTAAGTGACGTCTGTCCATTCTTCACTGTAGGCCTACTTCTGTTCGGCGCAACAAGACAAGCTACGTTACATCACCTGTAATGTCTGTGAATGAGGATGTAACAGGTGTTGTTTGGGGAAGCGAGGTTGTAGCTGGCGATTCATCTGTGACATCTGGAGAAAAAATGAATTGTTGTTGTTCAGTAATTTGCCATCTTCATGACTATATTTACATTTTATACCTCTCTGAATTCACGAGTCTGGGACACACAATCCAGTGACTGACATCATGAGCATCGATCTATGTAATCGGGATGATAATCCATCGGTTTTATAAGCGAGCCTCCACTGGTCTAGGAGAGTCTATTTCAGCATAAAGACCAACGGCCCACGTACAAAACAAACATATAGTAATTGAATAGCAATGACAAGGTTGCATATCACGTCGTCACGGCAAATGTCAAGGATTCCAGTAAAATTATGTTGTTTTTATGCAGGTAACACCACAAATTATCACACCAACGTTCTACGAAAAAGTAGCATATTACCTGACAATATCTACTCACCTATTGTTAAAGTATTACTAGTTTCACCTGACCTTGTGTTCTCACATCACCACACTGTTCCACTGTCTACAGGACATTCTACGGTACCTGACAATATCTACTCACCTATTGTCAAAGAATTGTATCGTTACACCACCGTGCAGTTCCATCGTCTATAGGAGAAAGTACAGTACCTGACAATATCTACTTACCTATTGTCTAGGAATTGTATCGTTACACCACCGTGCAGTTCCATCTTTTACAGGAGAAAGTACAGTACCTGACAATATCTACTTACCTATTGTCAAAGTATGCCTAGTGTCATCTGACCTTATCTCACATCACCACACAGTTCCACTGTCTACAGGACATTCTACGGTACCTGACAATATCGACTCACCTATTGTCAACGTATTGCTAGATTCATCTGTAGTTGTATCCTTACACCACCACACAGTTCCTTTGTCTATTGTAGAGTTTATCCTTAGGGTCACATTGTGCTGGTAGACACCACAGGTCATAGCATCAACACGTCCTGCCAGGTACGTATCAAACACTTCAAAATTGAGTACAAGAATGTCACACTTAGTACTATTGTTTGAGTGACGTGCCTCCAGGACGGCAGTAGTCTCCAAGTACCAGGTTCTCTGTGGTACTGTTACACTGCTGCTGGTACACACCAGTGTGTACAGGTTTCCTTCTGTTGCCGTGGCAGGGAATGGCGTCAGTCGTAGAGTACCTGGGAACATAACAGTTAAATGTGTATTGTATAGTTGAATATCATTAATTATACCAGTGCCATTTTTTTATCTTTAAAGTACATTAACAATTTCTTTGAGAGTCTCTGACCAACAATTAAATGATAAATGAAGAACTTCAACTATATTGACAGTATCGCTGTAAGTAAATTATCTTCTTAAACATGGGACACAATCTAGTGGGGATGTAATCAAAACTAGCCAACAATCGCTTATTTGCACCGTGTGAGTTATGGCACATCATATCACATCACATCACATCACATCTAGGGGTGAAACGGTACGCTCTTACCACGGTACGGTACGTATTTCGGTAGAAGCCCTTCTGTTCGGCCCGTTTCGGTTCGGTATATAACATATGATCATAATGCAGAAAATTGACAACAAGAGCCAAACCTTGCATTGTTTAATAACATGGGGAAAAAGTAACCATAATCTTTGTTAATTTGAATGAACAAAACTGCATCTTATGACTAGATAAAAATGACAGTACGAAAACCAAAAATACCGACTTTTGGATTGCATTACAGTGTACCGAACCTAAGGCAAAATACCGCGGTATACTGTTACACCCCTAGTTACATCACAGTACTCACATCCCAAAAGATTGTTCACAACAGTATGAATGTCGCCTCATGGTCGCCCACGTACACTCCCAACAGAGAAAGCACTATCACTAATAAACGTTTGTATGCGTATTTTCACGAATAAATATACTTATTTAGCCTTCTACTTCGTCCATCTCACGTGTGTGTCGTTACAGCCATGACACCAACACAGCTACACTGATTTCGGTAAATGGCAGACTATAGTTTACATGATCAGCCACAGTTTCAAAACAGTTTAATTTTTAACTCTGAAATGAGAAACCAAATGATTTTAGGACCTTCGGGTCAAATCAGTTTCACAGCATATTGGAAACAAGGTGTCAGCGACACATTGAACAGTCAGATGAAGACTCGTCAACTTGACGTCGAGGGAAGACTCAGGTGATGCAGGTTTCCTCGTGTAGTGTATCACCTTCACATATCACCATACAACATCTTCTTGGTGAAAGGCACAGGCAAGGACCAAGAATCCCTCATCTTCCGCTCGAACCCGAGATAAGCGGATCCTATACTCCCCATCAAAAGTTTAGACTCACTAGTGTACATGTAGCCACGTACTTCAGGCAACTGTTCTAAACTAAATTTTGCAAAATATTCCATACTGTTTAAAGGTGCTGTTTATACATGAACTGATGTATTGTAAAACAATTCATAACGTTGAAAAGATTATTGTCATGCGTTCAATAAATGATGAAACTCGGTTCAAAATGGCGAAATCTTATCAAAACTTTACGCCAAAACGCAGCTGTTCACATGCACGATATTTGCATATACTTTTCAGCAGTTTGATGCATGATCATCGTGCAATTAATCTGCATAAGGTTTTCAGTTGGTTCCCCCAAGTTAGTGGAGAAATTCATCTTCGATGTAACCACATATATAAACATAACATATAGTGAGTGCTTTGAGTGACTCTAAACTTTTGATGGGTAGTATAGTTAATATTGTGGCACATCTCTCCACGGAATGCGCCAGGACATGCCCATGTCTGGCCATGTTTGTTTGCCCTTTTATAGCTATACCGTGGCTGACATCAGTATAAGTCTCACAGCAAAGCTGTCGTTATGTAACCTGACCATATATCACAGAATTGGGGGCAGAACAGACCATTTCATCTTTCTCCTTACGGTTTGATCATTACCGAATATGTTCAAACAATATCTGAGATGTTATACAGTAGGTTGTGATTTACTCACCATCAACAGATCCGGTCCCACAATTCCAGAACACCAACAAGAGGACGTATAAATTACCCATACCATGGACTATGACTCCATGTCCACTAGCCATAAAGTAAACTGTAGAATGCCCTGGGTAATCAGTTACTGATGAACAGATGTACAGATGCAGTAGGACTGTAACATATGCAGGTATATCTCCTGTGCCTGTGTCGTGGCCATGTTTGTGTCCTGAACATGACGTGCCATGCAGGTATGTGGCATAAAACCTGACTCTACCTTAACGAGAGAAGAATTAGCAAGGCGACACAATCAACCACCAGCAGTACATTCAGTCAGAACCATTCACAACATAACAGGCTGTCATACTAAAAGCTATACAGTGGTTTGATGTTGAGACTACCCTACATTTCTATTCAGCAGGTGAAAGAAGTCGGTTGTTGAGTGGACAATGCCAGTGCTCGCTGGGTGCATACAGGATAAGACGTACAAGAGGTTGGAGTTGGGACGGCAGAGTCTAGCTAAACAAGGCGTGTCTCACCAATATATGCTGGCTACATTACAGCTGGGAGTTACTTGTGTGATTTACACGGATTTGAACAAGCAACAGCTGACACATTTCCCATATTAATATGACGTTCCTTATACACCCGAGCATTCCGAGGTAGGACCTATGCGGTCATGAGAGGCGATTGATGTGCCTCGGGTGGTCGGCGACTGAACTTTCGGGTGCACACACATTACCAAGACAGCTATTCCAAACATACTGCTTGCGTTCGGTTTCAAACCCTGCTAGTCCCGGCGAACCCCTATAGCCCATACTAGCCTTGGTTGACAAATGTTAGCGCATGCTGCAGCAGTTGCAACAATCGTTGCCCCTGTAAACCCCCTGGGTGCAGTACTCTGGAGTACAGCCTCCAAGTGACGTCATTGTCTTAAAGTTACTGTTAGCACTATTCCAGCAATATCACGGCGGGGAACACCAGAAATGGACTTCACACATTGTACCCATGTAGGGAATCGAACCCGAGTTGTCTGCGTGACGAGCCAACGCGTTAACCACTAGGATAAAGTTACTCAGTGTCACCTATTGATTCAATCTTGATTGTCATCATTGTCGCCCGCCATGGCAAACACGATATTTTGTTCATTCTGGAAAGTTAAATTTCCCCGATTAATATCAAAATACATTTTCATATCATAGTTTTATTATGTTCATAAACAGTCTGTTATTTGTAACTATGAAAAGATTTATCGAATTGGGTTCATTGATGACGTCATTCGAAGGGTGCCAACCAGGGCACCGTACCTCATTATCAGAGGTACGTCAGTTATCAGGCCCTGTCATTCCCTAACCGAGGTAAAACCACTAGGGAAAGTTATGTCCATTGCTCTGGAAGTGTTTTATTAGCATAACTAAATAACGGTCCTAGAGCAATTATTTCTTTTTAAAAACAATAAAATCGTACTTATTTTGATAATCTTCATCATGCCTAATACATTACACGCGTATTAAATAAGTATGCCCTCGTGGTGTAAGCCGTTTAATCACCCTCACTACTATAGTTATTTAATATAACCACTTTGAAAGGGTGATTAACCAATACTTAACTTGGGTAACACATCAACATGGGTTCACTGTTTCCGTGATTCATCCCACAGGCTAGACAGGCCGAGAGTGTTTTGTGACATGGGGAAACTAAACCGGTTTGAAAAACAAGAAAGGGGACCTAACTCTGTACGGAAGAAAATCATTGTCAACTCAGACCGGTTTTTTTCAAGGTTTCTGATTCCAGGGCTCACGTAATGACTTTGGCCTCTTATGAGTAGGTGGCCATCATTTGTCGGAGACAGCTTATTAAGAAACACAGCCAACGATCAGCAATGTAGACCAAGTCATCTGTAATCCCTGCACTTTTGAAAATATATACAAATCCTGCATGCATGAATGCGTGCGTGCGTGCATCTACGAGAGATTTTGTCATTTAACCTGGCCGAATCAAATGTCTTTAAGACTTATTATAAGTTTGGTAGATGTGATTCTTTCCCAGTCAGTTGGACTACTAATAGTATTTTTAAAAGACTCAATGTTTTCTGAATGTTTACATGGATTTGGTGGTAACTAGTAAAACGCGCTGCCCATATAACATTTATAAATGCAACCAAGATTGATTGTCGTGATCTGTGAAGTCTTCTCCCCAACCCCACGTCATGGTTGATACAAAACACGACACGCGATTCACGACATCGGTACACTACTGTCGGTGGTCGAAGTGTAAACAGAACGAGGAGTTTGTGTGCAGGTGTTCAAGCACGGGATTCATGGACATGTGCACGTGCTTTGTTGATTGACAGACATGGACATCGGTTTTCAACCCTGCATTTTTCTCGGCTGTTTGACAGGTCGCACATTCATGAAAGAAAGGACAAATGAATATTGTTTTCAAAATGTCAGCAGTTGTTCAGAGATATTAATTTTGTTTACTTCAACTGCTATTTTCATCTACTGATGCAGTGATGAATACTTTGTCAAAGGAAACTTTTTATTGAACATCATATGACCATAGGGCCCCGTTTATGGCTAAGATAGTGATAGTGGTCCCCAGGTTACATAACTCCAAATGTTTCCCATTGACTTCTATATAGTTATTTGTTTTAAAATGTACCAAGTCATCCACAGCTATTGCAGGTACATACATAATCGGGATTCAATGCAGCTATAAAACAAAAAATGGCAACCTCAACCAGTGCTTTTCCGTGTACAGGAAGCTGAGAAAGTGTATGAAGACCGCACAGAAAGTGTCCCGCTTAAACATACCTGTAGTTACATTCTACTGAAATATATGTTCAGTTTTAATAACAGGGTGAATGTACATTTAAATAATCACAAACATTTTGCACAAAATCATCCAATCACAGCTGACAAATGATTCAATCTGCACTGAAGGCTGATTCTGATCTGATGTTGAGTAACTCCCAGTCCAATAAGGAGGCACAATATGCTGTGTAGAGTTGCGTCCCTTGCTCGTGACAGAGACTTGTTACCATGGGTTCGATTCGCGGTTCTAAACAAGTCTCCAGGTTTGTCAGCACTTCACTCGTGTGTATGGGTCCCCAAAGGTCGGAGATGGTTGACACCTGCATCACTTCGCACTCAGTCACTCACGGCTAGTTTCCTTCCAAGCATTTAGCGGGGACGGTGGGGTAGCCTAGTGGTTATAGCGTTTGCTCGTCAC
This sequence comes from Haliotis rubra, assembly GCF_003918875.1. Taxonomy (NCBI): domain Eukaryota; kingdom Metazoa; phylum Mollusca; class Gastropoda; order Lepetellida; family Haliotidae; genus Haliotis; species Haliotis rubra. The sequence goes on along the minus strand of NW_025767030.1, from coordinate 1,113,884 downwards.
GCTGGGTTCGATTCCCCACATGGGTGCATTGCGTGAAGCCCATTTCTGGTGTCCCCCGCCGTTATATTGCTAAATAATGCTAAAAGCGACGATAAACTAAACTCACTCACTCAAGCATTAAGCATAATACATACTTTGGTGCCCCTCTGCCTTTGCATACACAGTACCAATCAGAGGAGAGTGCTGTGGCAACACTGATTGTGGTACATATTTTTCAACATCATGACAACACAAGTAGCAAGCATATAATTAATGCTTTACGATGGTGGACATATTTAGAGAATAACCAAAGAGAATAACCAAAGAGGTTAAAAATATGCCCTCGTTAAAATAATGTTCAGTGCCTCGCCAAGGCTCGGCACTGTGAACATTATTTCAACTCGGGCATATTTCCCGTAATCACTCGTACCGAGTTGGTTATTCTATTTATTACCCATAATGTAATTTAAGAAGAAGAACCACGAAATAAAAACAACACCCGGAGACAGACTTGTGACCTCAAACAGCTGATTCGTATTCCTCTGCGTATTAAACTCCAGCGGTTATAACAAAACTACGCTATAGAAAATAGTACCACGTAAATTCGCTTTAAAATACAACAAAACATTCTTTGTGGAATAATTTATTAACATTTGTTAATATGATAAAATTGATCTTTTAAATGCAACATTGAACGTAATAACAGCTAAAATGTTATTTGATCAAGTCAGTGCGCCGGAACATCGTTCATTCACGATTGACGTGTGTCTAGTGATGGGTGATGGTGTAGTGTTGAAACACACTTTGGCAAAAAACTGTCAATTTTGGACACATCCACTGATTTCAACTATGGTGAACCATGTAGGGTGCATGCAGCACGCTCTTGAGAAAACGCTCTGTGTCCGCCCTAGCTCTTCCAGATGTGGACAAAGTGCATCTTGCTGAACTGTTATGTCTTCATAAGGTTGTCATGACAACAGCACTGACATAAAACCTAACCCGAACTCTTCCAGATGTGGACAAACTGCATCTTGGTGAACTGTTATGTCTGTATTAAAACGCGAGAGTTGGGGAATCAGCTCGCTTGGCAAGAGATCTGTGCATACCGACCCACTCACAACACAACACCTGAGTAAATATACAAGGACTTTATTACACACCAGTCACAGGAAGATTTTCACATTATCATTTCAATAATAGTATGTATAACAATTATCGTTATCAATCAGCTTGCAAGGTAAATAAACATTACATGTCGATTCGTTTCACATTAATCACAAAGTAATACAATAGTTCAATATTCTACATATCAACCCAGTGGGCGTTCATACAGCGCAAAACAGCATAGTGCTCATAACGCAGTGTACTAGTCAAGGCAGACACACCATACAACATAGACATCACCCCAGTGGGCGTTCATACAATGTATATTCTACAACAGTCAATAAACAACATCGTGTTTGCACGTAATGCAACAGTTAGGATACCCGACACACTCTATACAATCTAGACATCACCCCAGTGGGTGTTCATACAATGTGCATTCTACAACAGTCACTAATCAACATAGTGTTGGCACGTAATGCAACAGTTAGGATACCCGACACACTCTATACAATCTAGACATCACCCCAGTGGGTGTTCATACAATGTACATTCTACAACAGTCAATAAACAACATAGTGTTGGCACGTAATGCAATAGTTAGGATACCCGACACACTCTATACAATCTACAATAGCCACAAAACAACGTAGAGTTAATCATTATCAAATAAACAATCCTAAACAGTAATACAGAGTAATTGTGAGATATATTAAACGACGCCACGTTCCACATAGACCTAACGATCGTGCCAAAGGTCGGAACATATAGTTAAGATATCTACAATAGATTACAGTTAATATGGTATAGCAATGGTAAAGATTTTGTCAAAGTACAAGAAAGTAAAGTTTCTTACCTGAGTGAATTTACTCGCCACACAACACACGAGACCTGAGTGAATTCACTAGACAGACACCCCCTGATTTGTGACTGTCATCCCTACTATAAACTTATTCTAGCTATCGCAGATAATCGCGTTTACAGATAAAAGTTACGATAACGTTGGTATTGTGAACTTGATATTATGTCATTTAGTTGGACCGAAGCATCGATGGCCAGTCGCGAGTATGCAGTTAGTTTGTAATATTCCCAGTTTGCAATAACACATACCGTTATAAAATATTTTGTTAAAATCTTGTCCAATTTTTCCGTGTTAATAGTAACCCCCTGTTCTTTTAAAATTTCGTCCCGAAATTTGTATAAACAAAATAACATATATTTTCATTACGAGTGATGAGTAAATTGTGGTACGATACAGACTGGGTATACAGTCAACACTAAATAGCTCGGTGAACATGCCTAGCAACGGGTCTCCATAACATGGGTATTCTTGTACAGTAGCTGTTACGACAGGGAACGATTATGTCATATCTTTCATAATGAGTATTTATAAAGTTGATGCTCACATGTTGAAAAAGGACGAGATGACAATGTAAGCAGGAAATCATAGGGTATTGAAAAACTTATGAAAGCTATTATCTATAGTGACTGTTATAGACCTTCAAAGTATGAGAAAAAGCCTTGATACCGGGAGTCTGGTTTGTATGGGAAGACTCGGATCCCGCAGATAACGTTGATCTGCACTAAATGCGTACATGCGTAGGATGATGACCAGATCGTACCGTAGAGTATGAACGTAGCCGATTTCAACAACAACTTAATCTGATAAAGATGTATGTCTGATAACATCACAAAGATTGCAATACATACTCAATACATGAAAACATGACAAACGTGAACACAACGAAACAATGACCGGAGAACATACAACATACCTGACATAAACAAGAACGTCCTTGAGAAGCGACATATATTATGTACACCGTACACGATGAGAGTCACAACCAAGTTCACAGATATTGTCACACACATCGGAAGAGGCTTGCAGATGATTCGTGATGTATGCCTAGGTTGACTTGATCTTGAAAGTTAGCTCACTCACATGATTGTTGGGTCTAGATGGAGTCGTCGATGATGTCACGATTGTTGGTTAACGGCTGACATCTTGATGATGATCGGGTTGTCTGGGCTTCTGCATCTGGTCTCCTGTGATCCATGATCACGGCCGCTGTGACGCTGCCTTTGTCGCCCATCATCGACTACCAGGTGCTTTACTGCGATGTGGACCGTGTAGGAAGTGAGACGCCACAATTAGTGACTGGAGGGGTACCTGTAGCGTTGGTACCCGGGACATTGTTTGTGGGATCCTCCAGTTGCTCGTCTGTTCCACCCGGTTCTGTGGCGGAGTCTTGGGTCGTCTGTGAATGGGTCGTCTCGGTTCCTGGGTGTTGCCATGTGTGTGGGTTGGTGAGTCGCCATGACCACTTTTGGTCCTCTGCCACTTATTAAGAACGAGCTGAAGTTTCAACTCGCTCAGCAGAGGTACCAATGGCGCAACAACCCACACAACACACGAGACCTGAGTGAATTTACTAGACAGACACCACCTGATTTGTGACTGTCATCTGTATTATAAACCTATTCTAGCTATCGCAGATAATCGCGTTTACAGATAAAACTTATGAAAACGTTGTTATTGTGAACTTGAGATTATGTCATTTAGTTGGACCGAAGCATCGATGGCCAGTCGCGAGTATGCCACGGAGGTATATGTGGCACGCACGTTATGTGATCAACGTGGAATACAAACAGCCGTAAAGACAGATAAACGCATGTAATTGCACCTTGGTTCTATAAGCTTTAGAGAAACTGGTCCCGGATTATGTCCGATGCTCGTTATCAATGTGACCCTTGGCAGGTTTAAGATTGAGGAACGTGGTCAGTTAGTCTGTAATATTCCCAGTTTGCAATAACACATACCGTTATGAAATATTGGTAAAACCTTGTCCAATTTTTACGTGTTAATATCTGCATAAGGTTGTTATATATCTGTGTCGGCAACAGCACTGACATAAACCTAACCCTAACTCTTCCAGATGTGCACAAACTGCATCTTGATGAACCGTTATGTCTGCGGGTCTAGGTCAAAAGTCCCTTGGTACAAAAGCCCCTCGACCAAAAGCCCCTTAGGACAAAAGCCCCTCGAAAAATGACCAAAAGCCCCTCACTTTACGTATTAATGGGAAAATAAGATTAAAGACAAGAAAAGATTAACAACATGATACATTTTATTGCTTGATAATATAATGACCCTAAATACTATATACATTAATATGTAATTAACAAATATTTTTAGAGAATAAGAAATATATATATCATCAAACAATTGAAAACAAATCAACAAGAAATTGTAAATGACATGACATAATAATTCTGGCGCTAAACCTGAAATGATAAATAAACAAATCAACACAACCTAATGTTGTGGCCTACGGCAGAAAGAAAGTCATCAGTAGAACGGACAGCGTTCTGATTTTCAAACCACAGCTTTTTGAGGCAGCATAATGGGTATTATGTGTGTGTTTTGCATTATATCCATTTCCTCCTTGGGAAAGCCTGAGTTTGGCTGTGAGAAATGTTTGTCAGTTATTATTATAAAATATTTGAAACAAGTATTTTATTACGAAATACATCAATCGATGGGGGAACATGAAGTTAGAAACGGATTGGGGATTGGGGATTGGGGATTCGAAATATGATTTTTTTTCATATTCGGTTTTTTTTCTTTTGCACATTCGACACTCGGCATTTGGCATTCGTGTTTGGTATTTTAACTCTTATTATGCATTTCATTAACACATTTGGTGAGCGAGTGAGTGAGTTTAGTTTTACCGGCGCTTTACTCAGCAAACAGCTTTGTGTATGGCTGTGGTCTGTAAATAATCGAGTCTGGACCAGACACTCCAGTTATCAACAGCTTGAGCATCGATCTGCGCAATGGGGAACCGATAACATGTGTCAACCAAGCCAGCGAGTCTGACCACCCGGTCCCGTTAGTCGCCTCTTCCGACAAGCATGGGTTACTGAAGGTCAATTCTAACCCTGACCTTCACGGGATTTAACACATCTGGAATTCGGAAATTCAGCGTCCCTGTAACTATACTCTTTGCACCTTCATCTGTCAAACCTTTCTATCCTTGACGTTGCCGGGCAGATAGTCAACGATCCCGAAGCTCTTCCCTGCCGGCAGGCGTCAACCCTCGATCACGACCGAGCAAAGACGAACAAGGTCAATATTGTGTCTTTCAGTGGCATTTAGAAGTTGTACATTGATGTCCAAGATATTTTTATGGATTAAACTTCTTTTTTAATTTCTCTCACAACGTTTCGAGACCATTCCAGGTCCCTTCATCAGGTGAACTGGCAGTACTGGCAGTTAGGACTATGACGTCGTCACTATGACGTCATAACTGAGTTATGACGTCACAATGCAAGTGACATCACAGTACACTACGGAGAGTACTGTATAAGTGAGTTTGAAGAGTTAATTACATAATGATGAAATTCATGCTAATACACAACAACTGCTAATAACACAAAGGTTCCTTGATAGCAGGCTTTCCAAAAAGAATAGTAGACTCGTTTTTTCTTGTATCTAAAGTTCATCAAAAGTTAATCAAGAGGTCCCATGCACTTGACAGGTATACACCTTGATCACGATTAATTGCTGGTTTATGTCTCCTTATCTCGACAGCTTCCTGTAGTTTTTCTCCGACGCCAGTCATTGTTATTTCTCGAAATCACCTAATATCGTTCCACATGATTACATGACTTGGGTTATTTGCCTTGTGCTCCGATATAGCTGACTTATCATTTTGTTTGCATACTGATGACTTGTGTTCAGCAACCCGGGTGTTAATGAGCCTGAGAGTCTCGCCAATATATTGATCACCACAGCTGCATGGTATTTGGTATACACATCCTCTAGGGTTGGGGCTTCCATTACTAGATCCTCTTCCATTTGCCCGGAGGAGTGTCTTAATTGCTGTACCGCTAGAGAAAGTTACATCAAAGCCCGCTTTGCTCTTGATTAGTCGGGCTATCTGATGGCTGACTGGTCCCACGTAGGGTATTGTGATCCTGATCGGGGATGGTTCAGGCTTGAGGCGCGGTTCTGATGGTTCAAGCGTTTTGGTGATAGTCCTGGAGACAAGACGGGCTGGGTAGCCATTGAGGACAGTAAAGGTTCTCTTGAGGTAATCAATTTCACTGTTTAAATTATCTGGGTGACAGATCGACTTGGCTCTTCTAGTGAGTGTAGCAATAATTGCTTGTTTGATCTGTGGGTGGTGACAGGAGTTGTAATTGATATACTGATCCGTGTGAGTTGGCTTCCTGTACACAGAAGTGACGAGACCTTTGGAAGTTGCCGGTTCTGTTCAGTCTCCATTGTAAACTTTATCCTCGGATGCTGGTTGTTGAGGTGCTGCAGTAGCTGTGCTGGGTCATCCTGCTTGTCTATGGTAGTGAACGTATCATCTACTTTGCGATACCAGCACAAAGGTTGAAAGGGTGCTGTGGAGAGAGCAGATTCTTCAAAGGAGGTCATATATATTTCAGTGATTGTCACCGTGATTGTACTCTCCCTAGTGTACTGTGATGTCACTTGCATTGTGACGTCATAACTCAGTTATGACGTCATAGTGACGACGTCATAGTCCTAACTGCCAGTACTGCCAGTTCACCTGATGAAGGGACCTGGAATGGTCTCGAAACGTTGTGAGAGAAATTAAAAAAGAAGTTTAATCCATAAAAATATCTTGGACATCAAGGTCAATATTCATTATTTCATCCCCCTTCTAATGTACTAGGTGCTCGTTGTATACGTGGGTAACAAATAATTTTGGGTAACATATATTTGTTTCATATTCGGGATTCGAATCCCGAAGCTGAATTTTTTTCATGATGCATTTCTAGTACACATTTGGAATTCGGAACTTCAGTGTCCTTGTAACTACGAGGCGGTGGGGTAGCCTAGTGGTAAAGCGTTTGCTCGTCACGCTGAAGTCCCGAGTTCGATTCCCCACATGGGTACAATTTGTGAAGCCCATTTCTGGTGTCCCCCGCCGTGATATTGCTGGATTATTGCTACAAGCGGCGTAAAACAAAACTCACTCACTCACTCCATGTAACTATACTCTTTGCGCCTTCATCTGTCATCGTATCTGTCCTCGGCGTTGCCGTGCACCCTCGGAAATAGTGAACGGTCCTGAAGCTCTTCCCTACTTGCAGGCGTCAACCCTCGATGACGATCGAAGAAAGACGAACAATGTCAATATTCATTATCATCACTATTATCGGATTCTTATCCCGAATCTGATTCTTTTTTCACATTCGGGATTCGAAAATAATGTAATTCCAATGTAAACAAAATAAAACCTAAAAAATCCTTACTTCGTCATTTAGCTAAAACGTCCAACTAAGTCACCAATCCTATATTATAGAACGAGTGACAGGAACCAATGAGTGTATTCACGTAGTGTGGTCTGTCTGTACCACCACGGTGTTCATTGTGTAGTGTTGCAGTAGTCGGTGTTTCCTGTACCACTGTCTGTATTCACGTAGTGTGGTGTGTCTGTACCACCACGGTGTTCACTGTGTAGTGTTGAAACAGTCCGTGTTTCCTGTTTGTATTCACGTAGTGTGGTGTCTCTGTACCTCCACGGTGTTCACTGTGTAGTGTTGTAGTAGGCCGTGTCTCTTGTCTGTATTCAAGTATTGTGGTGTCACTGTACCACCACGGTGTTCACTGTGTAGTGTTGCAGTAGTTCGTGTTTCCTGTTTGTATTCACGTAGTGTGACGCCTCTGTACCTCCACGGTGTTCACTGTGTAGTGTTGTAGTAGGCCGTGTCTCCTGTCTGTATTCACGTCGTGTGGTGTCACTGTACCACCACGGTGTTCACTGTGTAGTGTTGTAGTAGGCTGTGTCTCCTGTCTGTATTCACGTAGTGTGGTGTCTCTGTACCTCCACGGTGTTCACTGTGTAGTGTTGTAGTAGGCCGTGTCTCTTGTCTGTATTCACGTAGTGTGGTGTCACTGTACCACCACGGTGTTCACTGTGTAGTGTTGTAGTAGGCTGTGTGTCCTGTATCCCTGTCTGTATTCACGTAGTGTGGTACCACTGTACCACCACGGTGTTCACTGTGTAGTGTTGTAGTAGGCCGTGTCTGTTGTGTGTATTCACGACGTGTGGTGTCTCTGTACCACCACGGTGTTCACTGTATAATCTTCTAATAGGCTGTGTCTTCTGTCTGTATTCACGAAGCGTGGTGTGTCTGTACCACCACGGTGATCACTATGTAGTGTTGTAGTAGGCCGTGTCTCTTGTCTGTATTCACGTAGTATGGTGTCACTGTACCACCACGGTGTTCACTGTATAGTGTTGTAGTAGTCCGTGTTTCCTGTCTGTATTCACGTAGTGTGGTGTCTCTGTACCACCACGGGGTTCACTGTGTAGTGTTGTAGTACGTCGTGTCTCTTCTCTGTATTCGCGTAGTGTGGTGTGTCTGTACCACTACAGTGTTCACTGTGTAGTGTTGTAGCACGCCGTGTCTCCTATCTGTATTCGCGTAGTGTGGTGTGTCTGTACCACCACGGTGTTAACTGTGTAGTCTTCTAGTAGACCATGTCTTCTGTCTGTTTTCATGTAGTGTATTGTCACTGTACCTCCACGGTGTTCACTGTGTAGTGTTGTACTCGGCCGTGTCTCCTGTCTGTATTCACGTAGTGTGATGTCTCTGTACCACCACGGTGTTCACTGTGTAGTGATGTAGTAGGCCGTGTTTCCTGTCTGTATTCACGCAGTGTGGTGTCACTGTACCTCCACGGTGTTCACTGTGTAGTGTTGTAGTAGGCTCTGTCTCCTGTCTGTATTCACGCAGTGTGGTGTGTCTGTACCACCACGGTGTTCACTGTGTAGTGTTGTAGTAGGCCGTGTCTCCTGTCTGTATTCACGTAGTGTGGTGTGTCTATACCACCATGGTGTTCACTGTGTAGTGTTGTAGTAGGCCGTGTCTCCTGTATCCCTGTCTGTGTTGACGTAGTATGGTGTCTCTGAACCTCCACGGTGTTCACTGTGTAGTGTTGCAGTAGTCCGTGTTTCCTGTTTGTATTCACGTAGTGTGACGCCTCTGTACCTCCACGGTGTTCACTGTGTAGTGTTGTAGTAGGCCGTGTCTCCTGTCTGTATTCACGTCGTGTGGTGTCACTGTACCACCACGGTGTTCACTGTGTAGTGTTGTAGTAGGCTGTGTCTCCTGTCTGTATTCACGTAGTGTGGTGTCTCTGAACCTCCACGGTGTTCACTGTGTAGTGTTGTAGTAGGCCGTGTCTCTTGTCTGTATTCACGTAGTGTGGTGTCACTGTACCACCACGGTGTTCACTGTGTAGTGATGTAGTAGGCTGTGTGTCCTGTATCCCTGTCTGTATTCACGTAGTGTGGTACCACTGTACCACCACGGTGTTCACTGTGTAGTGTTGTAGTAGGCCGTGTCTGTTGTGTGTATTCACGACGTGTGGTGTCTCTGTACCACCACGGTGTTCACTGTATAATCTTCTAATAGGCTGTGTCTTCTGTCTGTATTCACGAAGCGTGGTGTGTCTGTACCACCACGGTGATCACTATGTAGTGTTGTAGTAGGCCGTGTCTCTTGTCTGTATTCACGTAGTATGGTGTCACTGTACCACCACGGTGTTCACTGTATAGTGTTGTAGTAGTCCGTGTTTCCTGTCTGTATTCACGTAGTGTGGTGTCTCTGTACCACCACGGGGTTCACTGTGTAGTGTTGTAGTACGTCGTGTCTCTTCTCTGTATTCGCGTAGTGTGGTGTGTCTGTACCACTGCAGTGTTCACTGTGTAGTAATGTAGCACGCCGTGTCTCCTATCTGTATTCGCGTAGTGTGGTGTGTCTGTACCACCACGGTGTTAACTGTGTAGTCTTCTAGTAGGCCATGTCTTCTGTCTGTTTTCATGTAGTGTATTGTCACTGTACCTCCACGGTGTTCACTGTGTAGTGTTGTACTCGGCCGTGTCTCCTGTCTGTATTCACGTAGTGTGATGTCTCTGTACCACCACGGTGTTCACTGTGTAGTGATGTAGTAGGCCGTGTTTCCTGTCTGTATTCACGCAGTGTGGTGTCACTGTACCTCCACGGTGTTCACTGTGTAGTGTTGTAGTAGGCTCTGTCTCCTGTCTGTATTCACGCAGTGTGGTGTGTCTGTACCACCACGGTGTTCACTGTGTAGTGTTGTAGTAGGCCGTGTCTCCTGTCTGTATTCACGTAGTGTGGTGTGTCTATACCACCACGGTGTTCACTGTGTAGTGTTGTAGTAGGCCGTGTCTCCTGTATCCCTGTCTGTGTTGACGTAGTATGGTGTCTCTGAACCTCCACGGTGTTCACTGTGTAGTGTTGTAGTAGGCTGTGTCTCCTGTCTCCCTGTCTGTGTTGACGTAATGTGGTGTCTCTGAACCTCCACGGTGGTCACTGTGTAGTGTTGTAGTAGGCTCTGTCTCCTGTCTCCCTGTCTGTATTCACGTAGTGTGGTGTCTCTGAACCTCCACGGCATCACTGTGTAGTGTTGTAGTAGTCAGTGTCTCTTGTCTGTATTCACGTAGTGTTGGGTCTCTGTACCTCCACGGTGTTCACTGTGTAGTGTTGTAGTACACCGTGTCTCCTGTCTGTATTCACGTAGTGTGGTGTCTCTGAACCTCCACGGTGTTCACTGTGTAGTGTTGTAGTACACTGTGTCTCCTATCTGTATTCGAGTAGTGCGGAGTGTCTGTACCACCACAGTTTTCACTGTGTAGTGTTGTAGTACGCCGTGTCTCCTGTATCCCTGTCTGTATTCACGTAGTGTGGTGTGTCTGTACCACCACGGTGTTCACTGTGTAGTGTTGTAGTAGGCTGTGTCTCCTGTATCCCTGTCTGTATTCACGCAGTGTGGTGTGTCTGTACCGACACGGTCTTCACTGAGTAGTGTTGTAGTAGGCCGTGTCTCCTGTCTGTATTCACGTAGTGTGGTGTGTCTGTACCACCACGGTGTTCACTGTGTAGTGTTCTAGTACGTAGTGCCTCTTGTACCACTGTCTGTATTCACGCAGTGTGGTGTCTCTTTACCGCCACGGTCTTCACTGTGTAGTGTTGTAGTAGGCCGTGTCTTCTGTCTCTATTCACGTAGTGTGGAGTCACTGTACCACCACGGTGTTCACTGTGTAGTGTTGTAGTAGGCCGTGCATTTTGTACCACTGTCTGTATTCACGTAGTGTGGTGTCTCCGTACCTCCACGATGTTCACTGTGTAGTGTTGTAGTAGGCCGTGTCTCCTGTCTGGATTCACGTAGTGTGGTGTCACTGTACCACCACGGTGTTCACTGTGTAGTGTTGTAGTAGGCCGTGCCTCCTGTCTGTATTCACGCTGTGTGGTGTCTCTGTACCTCCACGGTGTTCACTGTGTAGTGTTGTAGTAGGCTCTGTCTCCTGTCTCCCTGTCTCCCTGTCTGTATTCACGTAGTGTGGTGTCTCTGAACCTCCACGGTGATCACTGTGTAGTGTTGTAGTCGTCCGTGTCTCCTGTCTGTGTTGACGTAATGTGGTGTCTCAGAACCTCCACGGTGTTCACTGTGTAGTGTTGTAGTAGGCTGCGTCTCCTGTATTCCTGTCTGTATTCACGTAGTGTGGTGTCTCTGCACCCTCCACGGTGTTCACGTACTGCGTCGGAGCCATGGCGTATTGGTGATCGACGTCCTCGTACGCTGATGTAGAGGCATATACGTTTGTAGCTTGGGCATCTGAAACAAATAACACTTCAAATGTTACTTCAAGTACGGAGTGTATTTTATGACAAATTTTCGTTTGCATTACTCGTGTCCTAGCATGTTTAGTGTACAAAGCATTCTTGTGTTTTTGACTGTCTAAGTCATTCTGATTCTTGTTTTTTTTTTGATTACATCATGCATGTAACACCTATAACAAGGCATATTCCACACCTTTGGTCTTGTTCTTGTTGTGCGTCCACAGGGCGACGACAACGACAGTGACGACGCTGCCGAAAACAGCACCGCCAACAGTTCCAGCTGCTACGTAGACGCCACTGGGGGAGGTAACACACGCTGTAAATGGGAAACAACAGTCACTATCCTGGGTCAAAATTCGAATTTTGTTAGGGCTCGGGGCTCACGCTACCAGAACAGAGTCGGAATTACAATCAGTGAACGGTTTCCCAACACGTGGACACAAATATCTCCCCGAATCTGTTGTCGTGCTCTATGAATGATTACTACAAACATTAATGACCATAACAGTGTTAAACTGAGTAGATGTAACATTGCTCAAACATACTACACAATCTAAACAATAAACATAAAACAACATGGTAATCGTTTAAGTGTGTATACTTTATTTTTATAATGTATGCAATTTCAAACAATGTGAAAACGTATCACTCCAGTTGTTTTAAGTCATTGCATATGTTTAACTAGTCAACTGCACAACATAAAACAGTATATGTAACTCTGGTAAAGTTATACAACATTCTCGGTGTCTTCAATGATGGTCAGTTCTGTGACAGTCTTGTAGGTTGAGCTCCTCATTTCAGGAAGAGATATTGATAACTTTTAACAATTGATTGACTTTTCTAGTACTTTTTTGGTTATTATTATATGCCACGTTTCTTTGGCGCCCTATATGACCTACTTCCAGATCACTCTAAGGCGCTTCACAAGTTGTTTTCCCCTCGATTATTGGATGTCAGTCTCAAACGTCACATTACATTATCAATCGCAACTCCCTGGGGCATCATACAACTCTTGCAGCCACTAGGCGCACCGAGTTAATGTGACTTTGGCATCCTTACTAGGAACCCATTCACAGCTGGGTGGACTGGGACATATAGTCACAGTACTTTGTCCAAGTTTACTGCACATTGCTGCACTCGCAACTAGTTTCACTCCGAGGTTTTCACTCCCGGTCACAGGTCGGCTCGATCCAGGCACCTCAAGCTCGTTGGATCACTAGCCTGGCGACAGCTCACAGCTCGCCCACCACGCCCCACGAAAAATGTTTTTGTTTTACTTGTCCAGCAGATCTGGGTTTTATCTGAAGGTAAAGCCAGCGTCCGTCACGAGCCTACCTGGACATTGCTGTGTCGTTGTCACAGGGGGAGTACTGATGGACATACTAGTGTCACCTGGGGGAACTGTTAATGCAGACGATGATGATGCTGTTGTGGTTGTTGTAGAAACTGTAGAAACTGATGCAGAGTGTGTTGACTGGGGAACAGTCACATCTGAAACAAAGGGGAGAAGTTAATAAGTACCAAAAGGTTAACACTTTTCGTCTTAGTCACATTCTGTTAGTGAGCGAGTGAGTGAGTGGTTTACGTAATTAAAGGCACAATGTCACACAATAGTTTGGCCTATAGTGCGTGCGTGCGTGTGTGTGTGTGTGTGAGCATCCTAGGGCTGAGTGTAATGAAACATTACAGCGAACAACACAGCGAAAAACAAGGGTGCTGAAACACACCAGCACCGTGTTTGATTCAGAGGATAGTTAGTAATATTGAGAGAAAAGCATTATTTCTTTTTAGAGAAGTGTGGTGTAATATAGTGCCTTATCACGGACAATAATAAGTTTCTGCCCTTTTTGCATCCCACAGAAATTTACTTAGTCAACGTGATAGCATGATTCGGCTGCAATTAAATCATTCACGTCTATAATACGTACAAAGACCTTGTGTGCATATTTTGCATTTGTGTACACTTTAGACTGTATTATTAGGGTAGAAACATGGCTCGTCTTCTGCTTGCTTTCGGCACTCTGACAGAGAATACACAAGGTCAAGTCAACTGTTGAAGTACCCCTGCGTAAAAAGCAGTATCCTTCATCTGAAACACCAGTCTGTTCATTTCCTTGTGAAGCATTGGACTGTTCCTTGGCAAGCCTTACATTAATTTTTCCCTAATGTGTGTATGACAGTTACTTATATACCGCTGGCTATGTATATACCGCTGGCTATGTATATACTGCTGGCTACGTATATACCGCTAGCTACGTATATACCGCCAGCTACTGGCTACGTATATACCGCCAGCTACTGGCTACGTATATACCGCTAGCTACGTATATACTGCTGGCTACGTATATACCGCGGTAACATTATTAATCAATATTAATCCTGTGGTAACATTATTAATCAATATATTGTAAAAAGAGTTCATTGTATGGATGGAGAATGATAAATAAAACACTTTTTTTTAAATTTGAATTTTGCACTCATTGACCTTTGACCCCAATTTGTGACCTAATTAGACATTTTTGAGCTTAGCAAACAACAGATTCGTATTCAGCAGGAAAAACTACCCTAGAAAATGCTATTTGCTGGCTTTTACTCAAAAATGCCTCATGCATCATTAAACTCCACATTTCTTAGAAATTTGACTAGACGAAAAGCGGGTGTGTTGTGACAGGCGCTGACAGTCTAAGGGAGATAACTTTAGCTACCAGAAGTTAGAATTAATGCAGACACTATCAGTGAGTTGGGATATATTAATGTTGCACGGCAACTGGTAAGTAAATCTACATTATTGAAGCAGTTTTGTACATCTCACCAGGATATCTGGTGGTTTCAGATTATGTTGATGTACAGATATTTTAGAAACAGCCGTTTTGTGACTGGTTACAGAATGTATGTTGTAAGAGGCTGTGCTGAAGATTGATCTTTCAGTTGGGGGAATGTCCAAAATGATGCATGTCTTGGGTGTTTATTTTGTTGTCAACCAACGGCTTGGTGCTGACAAATCTAATGATGCAATGTTGTTGCTGATAATGAACAAAGAAAACACAGCGCCTCACATATCACCATCGTATTGCTCGTCTGACTGTCGACATTACCCACACACTGCCACCTGGATCCATTGTCTAGGGCTGAGTTGATCCTGAGAGTCACATTGTGTTGTGTGGCATCACAGCTCACATTGACCCGACCTGACAGATACAAGTTGAAGACGTCAGGGTTGGATAAACCAGGACTGAAGGAACCTTGTGTTGTGGAGAAGACTAATGTATCATCTATGTTCCACAGTCTGTCTTGTCCCCCAGTTGTGTTACTGCTGCAGATCAGGGTGAACAGTTCTCCGTCTGTCACTGTCATGGGGGAACTTGTCAGGACTAAAGAACCTGATAAAAATCGCACATGAAAAAAGATATCACAATCTTATTAAACCCGGGGACAAACATAAGTTAGTAAGTATAATGTGATGTACAAAAGATAAAGATTACTCGTATGCTGTTCTGCATTACAGGTAAAGACATTTGTCCATGCCGTTAATGTCATACCACGACTGTCTGTTTTAGTCTTCCTGATTGAAGGTTATTTCACCTTCTCGAATGTTTCTGAGTACATAGACATTCTTTTAATATTGAGAAGTAACTACTAATAACATGCTGAAGAATTCATAGCTGCAGAGCTAAAGTGAGTGAGTGAGTTTAGTTTTACGCCACACTCAGCAATATTCCAGCTATATGGCGGCAGTCTGTAAATAATCCAGTCTGGACCAGACTGTCCAGTAATCAACAGCATGAGCATCGACCTGTGCAATTGGGAACCGATGACATGTGGCAACCAAGTCAACGAGCCTGACCACCCGATCCCGTCAGTCGCCTCTTACGACAAGCATATGCATGGGTTACTGAAGGTTCATTCTGACACGCATCTTAAACGGGTTTGCAGCGCTAAAGACGCTGATTTAGTTTTCTGTTACATTAAATCCGAATCGGGATTCGAACCCACTACCTTCAGAAAGTACTCAATGATGTATTCCGAAATACAGCATGTGTTACATCTGACCACTTTCTGAAAGGCAATGTGTATTGCATCACCGTTGTTGTGAGTCACATTAACACGACACTGCAAACATTGGATTGGAAGACTATTCTGCATGAAGAACATATGAACAAGAGTAAATAGTTTATATTACGATAGGTGTGCTGTTATGACAGTAGCAAGGATCAACTTCAATATTTACCTTTAACTTCAACTAAAGATAGTTCAAGTGCATGGAACAGCTGCGATCACTCAACACAACGCCAAATAGGGCGGGTCTCAGGTCCACATTCTGACGCCGCCCACATCCTCACGGTGTATTGCTCGGTTTCCCAGACGCATCAGCAAGTGTATACCTTGGGAAGCGATGTCAATGTGACGGCAAGGGAAGAAATATTATCTGTATAACACTGCACTGAAGTAGAGGATAATGTCAGTTACGACTTAAAGCCGAGAGCATCGTCATCGTCAGTAAGAAGAAATAACTATCATCTAACACTGTTGTTTTACAACAAAGATCAACAATATTACTCCTCACATCTCTGATGTCTTGGGAGCCAAGTCTGAAGCCAGGTACGCGTTTTATAAGTACCGCCGTTTTATAAGTACAGCCGTTTCATAAGTACCGCCGATTTATAAGTACCGCCGTCTTCACTGGTATTAGACAATACCATGTCAGGGACACCAGAGATGAGCTTCAGACAACGTACCTAAACATAGAATGTGACCTGGGCGTTGGAGGGAACGCTTTAACCACTCGGCCACCTCACCGCCTGACCAAACCACCAAAGCCATGACACCAGATAAAAGGTGTGGATTCGAGGGTCTAAGACATCAGTTCGGACATATGTACCCAAGTAGCGTCTGCCACATCTGACCTACTAGTGTCATGTTGGGATGAACGTCGTTGTTTTCTGATGCTACACTCATGTCCCAGAAGTCCAGGTAATACACATAGTGTGGTGTCTCTGAACCTCCACGGTGTTCACTGTGTAGTGTTGTAGTAGGCCGTGCATCTTGTACCACTGTTTGTATTCACCTAGTGTGGTGTATCTGTACCTCCACGGTGTTCACTGTGTAGTGTTGTAGTAGGCCGTGCATCTTGTACCACTGTCTGTATTCGCGTAGTGTGGTGTATCTGTACCTCCACGGTGTTCACTGTGTAGTGTTGTAGTAGGCCGTATCTCCTGTCTGTATTCACGTAGCGTGGTGTCACTGTACCACCACGGTGTTCACTGTGTAGTGTTGTAGTAGGCTGTGTTTCCTGTATCCCTATCTGTATTCACGTAGTGTGGTGTCTTTGTACCTCCACGGTGTTCACTGTGTAGTGTTGTAGTAGTCCATGTCTCCTGTATCCCTGTCTGTATTCACGTAGTGTGGTGTCTCTGAACCTCCACGGTGTTCACTGTGTAGTGTTGTAGTAGGCCGTGTCTCCTGTCTGTATTCACGTAGTGTGGTGTCACTGTACCACCACGGTGTTCACTGTGTAGTGTTGTAGTAGGCTGTGTTTCCTGTATCCCTATCTGTATTCACGTAGTGTGGTGTCTTTGTACCTCCACGGTGTTCACTGTGTAGTGTTGTAGTAGGCCGTGTCTCCTGTCTGTATTCACGTAGTGTGGTGTCTCTGTACCTCCACGGTGTTCACTGTGTAGTGTTGTAGTAGGCTGTGTCTCCTGTATCCCTGTCTGTATTCACGTAGTGTGGTGTCTCTGAACCTCCACGGTGTTCACTGTGTAGTGTTGTAGTAGTCCATGTCTCCTGTATCCCTGTCTGTATTCACGTAGTGTGGTGTCTCTGAACCTCCACGGTGTTCACTGTGTAGTGTTGTAGTAGGCCGTGTCTCCTGTCTGTATTCACGTAGTGTGGTGTCTCTGTACCTCCACGGTGTTCACTGTGTAGTGTTGTAGTAGGCTGTGTCTCCTGTCTGTATTCACGTAGTGTGGTGTCTTTGTACCACCACGGTGTTCACTGTGTAGTGTTGTAGTAGGCTGTGTTTCCTGTATCCCTATCTGTATTCACGTAGTGTGGTGTCTCTGTACCACCACGGTGTTCACTGTGTAGTGTTGTAGTAGTCCATGTCTCCTGTATCCCTGTCTGTATTCACCTAGTGTGGTGTATCTGTACCTCCACGGTGTTCACTGTGTAGTGTTGTAGTAGGCTGTGTCTCCTGTCTGTATTCACGTAGTGTGGTGTCTCTGAACCTCCACGGTGTTCACTGTGTAGTGTTGTAGTAGGCTGTGTCTCCTGTATCCCTGTCTGTATTCACGTAGTGTGGTGTCTCTGTACCACCACGGTGTTCACTGTGTAGTGTTGTAGTAGGCTGTGTCTCCTGTCTGTATTCGCGTAGTGTGGTGTCTCTGTACCACCACGGTGTTCACTGTGTAGTGTTGTAGTAGTCCATGTCTCCTGTATCCCTGTCTGTATTCACGTAGTGTGGTGTCTCTGAACCTCCACGGTGTTCACTGTGTAGTGTTGTAGTAGGCTGTGTTTCCTGTATCCCTGTCTGTATTCACGTAGTGTGGTGTATCTGTACCTCCACGGTGTTCACTGTGTAGTGTTGTAGTAGGCTGTGTCTCCTGTATCCCTGTCTGTATTCACGTAGTGTGGTGTCTCTGAACCTCCACGGTGTTCACTGTGTAGTGTTGTAGTAGGCTGTGTCTCCTGTATCCCTGTCTGTATTCACGTAGTGTGGTGTATCTGTACCTCCACGGTGTTCACTGTGTAGTGTTGTAGTAGGCTGTGTTTCCTGTATCCCTGTCTGTATTCACGTAGTTTGGTGTCTTTGTACCTCCACGCTGTTCACTGTGTAGTGTTGTAGTAGGCTGTGTCTCCTGTCTGTATTCACGTAATGTGGTGTCTCTGAACCTTCACGGTGTTCACTGTGTAGTGTTGTAGTAGGCTGTGTTTCCTGTATCCCTGTCTGTATTCACGTAGTGTGGTGTCTCTGAACCACCACGGTGTTCACTGTGTAGTGTTGTAGTAGGCTGTGTCTCCTGTCTGTATTCACGTAGTGTGGTGTGTCTGTACCTCCATGGTGTTCACTGTGTAGTGTTGTAGTAGGCTGTGTCTCCTGTCTGTATTCACGTAGTGTGGTGTCCTTGCACCCTCCACGGTGTTCACTTTGTAGTGTTGTAGTAGGCTGTGTCTCCTGTCTGTATTCACGTAGTGTGGTGTCTCTGGACCACCACCGTGTTCACTGTGTAGTGTTGTAGTAGGCCATGTCTCCTGTCTGTATTCACGTAGTGTGGTGTCTCTGCACCCTCCACGGTGTTGACGTACTGCCTCGGAGCCATGGCGTATTGATGATCGACATCCTCGCACGCTGATGTAGAGGCGTATACGTTTGTAGCTCGGGCATCTGAAACAAATAACACTTCAAATGTTACTTCAAGTACGGAGTGTATTTTATGACAAATTTTCGTTTGCATTACTCGTGTCCTAGCATGTTTAGTGTACAAGGCATTCTTGTGTTTTTGACTGTCTAAGTCATTCTCGTTCTTGTTTTTTGTGATAACATCATGCATGTAACACCTATAACAAGGCATGTTCCACACCTTTGGTCTTGTTCTTGTTGTGCGTCCACAGGGCGACGACAACGACAGTGACGACGCTGCCGAACACAGCACCGCCAACAGTTCCAGCTGCTACGTAGACGCCACATTGGGAGGTAACACACGCTGTAAATGGGAAACAACAGTCACTATCCTGGGTCAAAATTCGAATTTGTTTTGTTAGGGCTCAGGGCTCACGCTACCAGAACAGAGTCGGAATTACAATCAGTGAACGCTTTCCCAACACGTGGACACAAATATCTCCCCGAATCTGTTGTCGTGCTCTATGAATGAATACTACAGACAATAATGACAAACACCATAAACTGTTAAACTGAGTAGATGTAACATTGCGCAAACATACTACACAATCTAAACAATAAACATAAAACAACATGGTAATCGTTTAAGTGTATATACTTTATTTTTATAATGTATGCAATTTCAAACAATGTGAAGACGTATCACTCCAGTTGTTTTAAGTCATTGCATATGTTTAACTGGTCAACTGCACAACATGAAACAGTATCTGTAACTCTGGTCAAGTTATACAACATTCTCGGTGTCTTCAATGATGGTCAGTTCTGTGACAGTCTTGTTGGTTGAGCTCCTGATTTCAGGAAGAGATATTGATAACTCTTACCAATTGATTCACTTTTCTAGTACTTTTTCTGTTATTATTAGCGCCCTATATGACCTACTTCCAGATCACTCTAAGGCGCTTCACAAGTTGTTTTCCCCTCGATTATTGGATGTCAGTCTCAAACGTCACATTGCATTATCAATCTCAACTCCCTGGGGCATCATACAACACTTGCAGCCACTAGGCGCACCGAGTTAATGTGACTTTGGCATCCTTACGAGGTACCCATTCACAGCTGGGTGGACTGGGACACATAGTCACAGTTCTTTGTCCAAGTTTACTGCACATTGCTGTACCCGCAACTAGGTGTTTGTACGTAATCATGTGGCCACCATCTGGTCATATACCAACGGATTGGGTTGTTTAAGTACTGTACACTAGGGGTTGTGACAACACTGAGAGAGTCTGCACACAGAGTTGTGCACTGTACAATAGGGGTTGTGACAACACTGAGAGAGTCTGCACACAGAGTTGTGTACTGTACACTAGGGGTTGTGACAACACTGAGAGAGTCTGCACACAAAGTTGTGTACTGTACACTAGGGGTTGTGACAACACTGAGAGAGTCTGCACACAAAGTTGACTCCGAGGTTTTTACACCCGGTCAAAGGTGGGCTCGGGCCCCACGAAATATGTTTTTGTTTTACTTGTCCAGCAGATCTGGGTTTTATCTGAAGGTAAAGCCAGCGTCCGTCACGAGCCTACCTGGACATTGCTGTGTCGTTGTCACAGGGGGAGTACTGATGGACATACTAGTGTCACCTGGGGAAACTGTTGACGCAGACGATGATGATGCTGTTGTGGTTGTTGTAGAAACTGTAGAAACTGATGCAGAGTGTGTTGACTGGGGAACAGTCACATCTGAAACAAAGGGGACAAGTTAATAAGTACCAAAAGGTTAACACTTTTCGTCTTAGTCACATTCTGTTAGTGAGCGAGTGAGTGAGTGGTTTACGTAATTAAAGGCACAATGTCACACAATAGTTTGGCCTATATTATATATACTACAAACAAAAAGAATGGGAACACCCTACAATTTGATAGTCATATATAAACTTAAACGTGGTGAGGTCATTTATACTCTAAGGTAAATGCAACGTTTTGTGTGCTTAATGGGTACTTTGAACGACATGTTGGAAGAACATGCAGTGAAGCAACTGATTCAATATTCTAAGAGGTTGAGTGTAATGAAACATTACAGCGAACAACACAGCGGAAAACAAGGGTGCTGAAACACACCAACACCATGTTTGATTCAAAGGCCCAAACACAGCATCCTAGTGCATGTGGAAGTCAGACAGACAGACGGTGTGTGTGTGTGTGTGTGTGTGTGTGTGTGTGTGCGTGCGTGCGTGCGTGCGTGCGTGCGTGCGTGCGTGTGTGTGTGTGTGTGTGTGTGTGTGTGTGTGTGTGTGTGTGTGTGTGTGTGTGTGTGTGTGTGTGTGTGTGTGTGTGTGTGCGCGCACATCCTAGGGCTGATAGTTAGTATTATTGAGAGAAAAGCATTATTTCTTTTTAAAGAAGTGTGGTGTGATATAGTGCCTTATCACTGACAATAATAAGTTTCTGCCCTTTTGGCATCCCACAGAAATTTACTTAGTCAATGTGATAGCATGATTCGGCTGCAATTAAATCATTCACGTCTATAATACATACAAAGACCTTGTGTGCATATTTGCATTTGTGTACACTTTAGACTGTATTATTAGGGTAGAAACATGGCTCGTCTTCTGCTTGCTTTCGGCACTCTGACAGAAAATACACAAGGTCAAGTCGACTGTTGAAGTACCCCTGCGTAAAAAGCAGTATCCTTCATTTGAAACACCAGTCTGTTCATTTCCTTGTGAAGCATTGGACTGTTCCTTGGCAAGCCTTACATTTATTTTTCCCTAATGTGTGTATGCCAGCTACGTATATACCGCTGGCTACGTGTATACCGCTGGCTACGTATATACCGCTTGCTACGTATATACCGCTGGCTACGTATATACCACTAGCTACGAATATACCGCTGGCTACGTATATACTGCTGGCTACGTGTATACCGCTGGCTACGTATATACCGCTGGCTACGTATATACCGCTGGCTACGTATATACCGCTGGCTACGTATATACCGCTGGCTACGTATATACTGCTGGCTACGTGTATACCGCTGGCTAAGTGTATATTGCTTGCTACTTATATACCGCTGGCTACGTATATACCGCTAGCTACGTATATACTGCTGGCTACGTATATACCGCTGGCTACGTCTATACCGCCATTGATGACGTCTCCTGGTACACACACACACTGCACCTTTTGAATAAAAATGTACAAGCAGTGCATCAACTATCAATATCCTCTGGCACAAAGATTCCTAAAACCAAATATGTGATAGCAAAGTCTTTTAGTACAGTCTGGATCCTTCAGTCATAGCAATGGCTTGTATGCATTTATTTTCCACTTTCGCCTTCATCTTCATACTATGTATTTGACACATTATCGGATAGGGTTCCCACCTGTTCCTGTGATTTCCTGAACGGTTCTGTGGGTAATTATGTTGCTAAAATCATTAGTGAACCTCACTGCATGAATGAAAGCAGTTTCATTTGATTCATTTGACATGCATGTGAAGCAGTATAAAAGCATTCGTGTGGCATACATGTAAAAACGCCTTTGAAGTAATTATGCACTTAATATGCAAATTTGTGATCTAAACAGTTTGCCTGGAATATAATTCTGTCAACAAAAGGAAAACATTCAGCATGGCTTTGCATTTTTTTGCCAAAATGCTTGTAAAAAGTAGCTCTTCACGCAAAATCTAAAAGTCGCTCCATAAGGGAAATATTTGCAAAAATACCATTTTTTTCCTTCAGCATTTCCATGAAATCCAACATTTTGAAATCCTGTGGTAACATTATTAATCAATATATTGTAAAAAGAGTTCATTGTATGGATGGAGAATGATAAATAAAACACTTTTTTTTAAATTTGAATTTTGCACTCATTGACCTTTGACCCCAATTTGTGACCTAATTAGGCATTTTTGAGCTTAGCAAACAACAGATTCGTATTCAGCAGGAAAAACTACCCTAGAAAATGCTATTTGCTTGCTTTTACTCAAAAATGCCTCATGCATCATTAAACTCCACATTTCTTAGAAATTTGACTAGACGATAAGCGGGTGTGTTGTGACAGGCGCTGACAGTCTAAGGGAGATAACTTTAGCTACCAGAAGTTAGAATTAATGCAGACACTCTCAGTGAGTTTGGATATATTAATGTTGCACGGCAACTGGTAAGTAAATCTACATTATTGAAGCAGTTTTGTACATCTCACCAGGATATCTGGTGGTTTCAGATTATGTTGATGTACAGATATTGTAGAAACAGCCGTTTTGTGTCTGGTTACAGAATGTATGTTGTAAGAGGCTGTGCTGAAGATTGATCTTTCAGTTGGGGGAATGTCCAAAATGATGCATGTCTTGGGTGTTTATTTTGTTGTCGACCAACGGCTTGGTGCTGACAAATCTAATGATGCAATGTTGTTGCTGATAATGAACAAAGAAAACACAGCGCCTCACATATCGCCAGCGTATTGCTCGTCTGACTGTGGACATTATCCACACACTGCCACCTGGATCCATTGTCTAGGGCTGAGTTGATCCTGAGAGTCACATTGTGTTGTGTGGCATCACAGCTCACATTGACCCGACCTGACAGATACAAGTTGAAGATGTCAGGGTTGTTTACACTGGGACTGGTGGAACCTTGTGTTGTGGAGAAGACTGGTGATACACCATCTCTCTTCCACTCTCTGTCTTGTCCCCCAGTTGTGTTACTGCTGCAGATCAGGGTGAACAGTTCTCCGTCTGTCGCTGTCAACGGGGAACTTGTCAGGACTAAAGAACCTGATAAAAATCACACATGAGAAAAGATATCACAATCTTATTAAACCCGGGGACAAAAATAAGTGAGTAAGTATAATGTGATGTACAAAAGATAAAATTACTCGTATGCTGTTCTGCATTACAAGTAAAGACATTTGTCCATGCCGTTAATGCCATACCACGACTGTCTGTTTTAGTCTTCCTGATTGAAGGTTATTTCACCTTCTCGAATGTTTCTGAGTACATAGACATTCTTTCAATATTGAGAAGTAACTACTAATAACATGCTGATGAATTTATAGCTGCAGAGCTAAAGTGAGTGAGTGAGTGATTTTAGTTTTACGCTGCACTCAGCAATATTCCAGCTATATGGCGGCAGTCTGTAAAT
This sequence comes from Haliotis rubra, assembly GCF_003918875.1. Lineage (NCBI taxonomy): Eukaryota > Metazoa > Mollusca > Gastropoda > Lepetellida > Haliotidae > Haliotis > Haliotis rubra. Next base: position 1,089,627 of record NW_025767030.1, on the reverse strand, counting down.
AATCCAGTCTGGACCAGACAATCCAGTAATCAACAGCACGAGCATCGACCTGCGCAACTGGGAACCGATGATATGTGTCAACCAAGTCAACGACCCTGACCACCCGATCCCGTCAGTCGCCTCTTACGACAAGCATGGGTTACTGAAGGTTCATTCTGACCCGCATCTTACACGGGTTTGCAGCGCTAAAGACGCTGATTTAGTTTTCTGTTACATTAAATCCGAATCGAGATTCGAACCCACTACCTTCAGAAAGTACTCAATGATGTATTCCGAAATACAGCATGTGTTACATCTGACCACTTTCTGAAAGGCACTGTGTATTGCATCACCGTTGTTGTGAGTCGCATTAACACGACACTGCAAACATTGGATTGGAAGACTATTCTGCATGAAGAACATATGCACAAGAGTAAGTGGTTTATATTACGATACTAGTATCAGGTAGCTCAACGCATATGTCAGGAAAATACTATTCCGTTTAACGAGCACCCACCTACGTGTTCTGTGAAGCCAACGAATGTCAGTAGCATCAGTCGTGAAATCCGATACATGACCATCATACAATCAGCGTGGTCCGTCTGTAAAATATACAGCAGTTGCTCATCCATTCTGTTATTCTACATATTGGTGACCTAGGCAGTTCCGATATTCCAGGACAGTGTCACAGTATGCACCCTCTTCTCTGATTTATCTCTGAAATAACGTTCTTTGATGTCAGCGTCTAAATCGCGTACTTTATGTTACACATCTCTATCCCCCTGAGAGTAAACCTGTGTATACATGTAGCAATGACACAACACCCTGTAATCACTGTGTCGTTTATATTGACAGTAAACGAGTCGTGTGTACACAAGTAACGGATACTGATCAGGTGCAAAGGTATGTACCGGGTATTTTCTCCAAGCGAAAAAGGGCCCTCATTCCCATAAATACTTTGATACGTTGACCTAATGTGAATGCCAGAATACCTTCGAAATATTCCAGAATAATGTACCAAGGAGTGACTAAGTGAGTATGGTTTTACGCCACTTTTAGCTATATTCCAGCAATATCACGGCGAGGGACACCAGACATGGGCTTCACATATTGTACCTATGTGGTGAACCGAACCCGGGTCTTCGGCGTGACGAGCGGGCGCTCTGGCCACTACGCTACCCCACCGCCCCTTGTACAAAGGAAGTGAGATGTAGGGATTTGTCCGGGTCAGTGTCACCATCCTCATCTAGCACTGCAGTGATGACCTATCTAAAGATAACAGAATATATCCTTACACCCTGTAAACAGTCGAACATCGTTGTGTTGAAGTTGAAGAAACACGTAAATACGTCGAGTTTCACAAGGTTCAACACAACATTAAATAATGGTTGAAACAAATTCGGAGGCATTTACTTCGAGACAACCGTTGGTTTCATACATCAAAGTTCCACACAACGGTGTTTATCTGTACTTCAAGAGCTTCGTGTCAACAGAGCTGCATTAACCTGTGTATGTACATAACATGGGACTGCCACGGGCGTACCGGGGTCATCGTGGCGTAGTCAGTAAGCCATCCGTCACAAGATACGATAATGTTATACAGTCAGCTTGGTGTTTATTTACTCAAACAAGGAAGTTGTTGTTGTTACGCATTCACCACTTGACACATTTCAGTGCAATATTATCACGCTATTATTATCAGCGTATACACCCCTCTGCCATCTTCACTCGCCATCTGCGGGAGTACAGCAGGCTAACTTTCATCTCATCCTCGATAATCTCCACTGGAGAGTTATCGTAACGTATACCCAGGAGATTATCGAGGATGACTTTCATCTATGCGAGTCTGATGAATTTTACTTTCATTCCTGTGAAAATCACGTGAATGGATCACAGAAATTCAGTGATGACACCAGGTGTTCGCGAAAAGAGTAGGTATGCCCTGCCCTACCCTACTGGTAGCAAATGCCATTGTTACGGCATCCCCCTTGTAGTCTCTCTGTGTGAATGTCAATATAGAAGTACAATGTATGCGTTTCACATTACAGCGACAAGTGTATTATACCAGTACTTACCTATCTTAGCCTGGTGGACGGGTACTCACCTATGTTATCTGTGCAGCCTACAAGGAACACGAGACGGAAGACAACTGTGTCAACTGAAGTTTCCTCTCCTCACCCTCAGTGTTGACAACACCAACCAACGGACTGTATAGCATATGGACAGAGCTCCAGATAAGATTAAGCTCATGAGGGTACTGTACCCACTGTATTTTTTTGGAGTGGGTATTATGAATGTTGAGTGGGTATTTCATTTTCCGTTACCCACTGCTTTCAAATATGTGCGTATTTCAGTCATTTTACTCACCTAAGTATTATGTCATTGAGTAAGTTTACTAAGCAGGTATGTTCTGAGTTATGTCATACCTAATCAAAACCAACTTAAATATAATGAAAATGATTTCATAGTACAACACTTGTCCTATACTAACAGTACGACTTGATATCAATAGATGTCTTTTTCATTACGCAAGCGATTTATATAAATATATTCCGTACGCATTTGTTTTAAATTTGTTGTGTATCTAACATTTTAAATGCGTAATTGGTACGCAACAATTATTTTTCAATGCGTAATTGGACATTTTCTATGCGTATTTTACCCGGATACGCAGCTTATCTGGGCCTCTGTATGGATACACCAAGAGTGATAGCAGCTACTTTGTCACTCACAGTTTGCAGACTAGAGCTGCGCATTTCTCAAGTCACAAGATATTGTAAATAGTAACTAGGGCGTGCACCTTTCCAACCCGGAAGTACGTTCAATGATTTAGGCTCAACACGATCGGGATGTGGTTTGATCTACCCACTGATATGTGGGCATGTTAAAGTCTCTCTCTCTCTCTCTCTCTCTCTCTCTCTCTCTCTCTCTCTCTCTCTCTCTCTCTCTCTCTCTCTCTCTCTCTCTCTCTCTCTCTCTCTCTCTCTCTCTCTCTCTCTCTCTCTCTCTCTCTCTCTCTCTCTCTCTCTCTCTCTCTCTCTCTCTCTCTCTCTCTCTCACACACAATGCTTTCATTGCTGCTTGCGAGTTTGAAAAGCATATATCAAAAAGGTCAGTCAATGTTGATATTGACATCGACAATACCAGTGAACGGTAACAAACTCCCACTTCCTAACCCGTTATCTACTTGTGTGAACCAGTTTGAGTCCTGTGGATGACAAACCTGTGTTACACGGGTACGTGCTGCGATCCCCTCTCGTGCTACGATGTGAAACAGTGTGAGCACCCAGACTGTACTTTAGATGAACCAGTAACGCATACTCCTCTGAAGTCTTAGTAACAAATGTATCAATGAACGAATTGCGTTCCAGCCTCGTTTAAGCCTGGTTGTTACATTTGTTTGAGTGGCATTCTAGAAGCTGGTGGTATAGAGATGACAAAACGTTAGGGATATCATATGCTTGAAAACGGTATAAGAATCTATACTCAAACGTCGCCATTGTGAAAATAAAGATGTTGGTCATCCATAAAGTTTCGTCATCTCTGGCTGCTACACTTGGTTACAGAGAAAGTCACAATGTAACTGTAATTGTGTTGACATGAACAGAGAATACTGTACTCGTGGGATACCATGGAAGATAAACGAGTTCCGTCAACACGGTATCTAAATGATGTGTTAGTTTGATCACCCAATTCAAATGACACATGTAAATATATATCACAATGTATGTTTGTTCTTATGAAATACGTCGTCATATGAGCGAAATATTCTCAAGTACGACGTAAAACCCAATTTCACCTCACCTCTAATGAAATACATGTACTGTTGCAAATCCAGTAGCGTATGAATATTGATATGTACTTTTCAACGTTTACTAAAAATCAAGTTTTGATGATATCAAGCAATAATCCAGCAGATAAAGATTAAAATATGCCGGTACACGATGATAGGTAATCCCTACTGGACCTCAGTTTCAAGATGAACGAGCTGCAGCTCGCCTTCTCCCGACATCCTGTCTCCCAACAGCTGTTCAGGTTTGTTACTTCGTTATGTAACGTCTAACTCAGCAATATTCCAGCTAAATGGCGGCAGTCTGTAAATAATCCAGTATGGACCAGACAAGCCAGTGATCAACAGCATGAGCATCGATATACGCATTAGGGATACGATGACATGTGTCAACCAAGTCAGGGAGCCTGACCACCCGATCCCGTTGCTCGCCCCTTAAGGAATGCATGGGTTGCTGAAAACCAATTCTAACCCGGGTCTTCACGGGTTCCAATAGCACTGGATGTAATCTTGTGTGTTTTGAAATATGAGTTTATTTCTGTGATTTGCTGACGTTTCAATTTCGGTCAGATACTTTAATTTTGACATGTCATCTGAGTGATTATTGCTCACATGCCGTTTGTCATTGTCATGTCAGACCACAGACGTCACGCCATGTTGACTTTGGTTATCTCAACACATACACTCGATTAGATTATTTCCTTAAAAAAGGTCATCAGTAACATAGAGAAGCATACGCTCAAACATATGGACGATGTGAACATGTCTGTGTACACACATTAATCAAGGGTTCTTTGTTCTGTTACGCCCATTAATGATTTTATGAGCACTTCATTCAGTTTACCCTAACAGAGTTACTTCCCCCGGTGGAACTCTTCCGGAGGAGATAGACTTGTGATCCCTCACAACATGATGTCGTCTGCTTTCAGCAGCTCATAATTAGGAACCAATTACTGACTGACTGAGTTTAGTTTTATGCCGCTTTTAGCAATATTCCAGCTATATCACGGCGGGGGACACCAGAAATGGGCTTAACACATTGTGCCCATGTGGGGAATCGAACCCGGGTCTTCTGCGTGACGAGCGAACGCTTTAACCACTAGGCTACCCCACCGCCCCAGGAACCAAGTAACCAAGGTTAGGCAATTTCACAGTCCCCACAGTATAAGTTTTATTCCCTTTTATCTCTGTAAGTTTTTTTGCCAATTTCACTATTACTTTTAGTCAGGAAATGAGCATTAAATGAAATTTTAAATGTTTTGAACTTGTTCTGTGTTTTGTCTCCATTAGCAGAGGTCACACAGTTTTACTTCACTGAAAATATGATTTTAGATTTGAATTGCATTCTTGTTTCATATTAGAATGTCTAAATAGGCTTAAACATTTGTACAGTTTTATTTCAATGACCTTTTAAATTATCAAATCATTATTGATTTGTCTAGCCATTATTGTAGAACTAATTCGATCTTTTAATGTCCATTTCGGACTTTTATACAAGACTGAATAACTGGTCACAGTACATTCTTGCTATTAGGTGTGCTGTTATGACAGTAGCAAGGATCAACTTCAATATTTACATTTAACTTCAACTAAAGATAGTTCAAGTGCATGGAACAGCTGCGATCACTCAACACAACGCCAAATAGGGCGGGTCTCCTAATCTCAGGTCCACATTCTGATACCGCCCACAGCCTCGCGGTGCATTGCTAGGTTTCCCAGACGCATCAGCAAGTTTATACCTTGGGAAGTGATGTCAATGTGACGGCAAGGGAAGAAATATCTGTATAACACTGCACTGAAATAGAGGATAATGTCAGTTACGACTTAAAGCCGAGAGCATCGTCACCGTCAGTAAGAAGAAATAACTATCATCTAACACTATTGTTTTACAACAAAGATCAACAATATTACTCCTCACATCTCGGGTGTCATGGGCGCCAAGTCTGAAGCCAGTACCGCCGTTTTATAAGTACCGCCGTTTTCACTGGTATTAGGCAATACCATGTCAGGGACACCAGAGATGAGCTTCAGACAACGTACCTAAACATAGAATGTGACCTGGGCGTGGGAGGGAACGCTTTAACCACTCGGCCACCTCACCGCCTGACCGGCCACCTCACCGCCGGACCAAACCACCAAAGCCATGACACCAGATGAAAGGTGTGGATTCGAGGGTCTAAGAGATCAGATCGGACATATGTACCCAAGTAGCGTCTGCCACATCTGACCTACTAGTGTCATGTTGGGATGAACGTCATTGTTTTCTGATGCTACACTCATGTCCCAGAAGTCCAGGTAATACACATAGTGTGGTGTCTCTGAACCTCCACGGTGTTCACTGTGTAGTGTTGTAGATAGATAGATAGATAGATATTCTTTATTTCCTCCATAGTTTGAAGATTACAAAGTGTATGTATATTATACAGTCATATTAATGGTACATGATACAACAGAAATGCTCATGAAATAATTTATACAGGGTGGTAAGGTGAAATACAACAGTTATAAATATTTTTCCATTTACATACAGAATTTGAGACACATATTATAACATTTGCCCACACATCATAGTTTAGCTGGTTCTTTACATCTTTCGGTATTCCGCCAAGTAGAAATTTCAGAAATTCATCATCATCATCGTAGGTCCATAATTTTACAAAGATATTAACATCAAGTAAGTCACAAATTTGTTCAAATAAGACATTTCTTTCAGCAATATTAATCTTACAAGACAAAAAACGTGCTTTAAAAAATATCGTGCGCCACAGTGCCACATTCACATTCCTTTGACTGAATGGGAACAGAACCCAGTTTAATAAAAAACCAATACGTTTATAGTACCTTGGTCTGTCAAGCGCCAGTTGCCATAGTCGATTAACACCGTCCGATCTTATTGACTGATACCGTATCAATGACAGCCTTGACTGCATGGCATACTCTGCTGCTTTTCTATCACATTGTAAGACCTTTTCCCGTACCATTCTTGACCATTTCCTTTTACATAAAAATTTAGAACATACTACATATTGTTTAATTTCTTCCTGGATACCATATTTAGCTAATAATTCCAACATATGAAATATAGGAGATTTCATATCTCGTTTATGCTTTCTGCCAATCATAATTTCATTGTCATATTGCAAGATTCTATGTAAAAACAGCTGTTTAAAAGAAAACTTAATACTGCTGTTACATAATCTGCCAAGTAGCAACAGAGAACGTTGATCTATATAAGCTTGTAATGATAAAATACCAAGGTTATCCACAACAACTTCATTAGGCATATACCTATCAAAACCCTGCATCCTATTACAGAAATAACGCTGTGTGGTTTCCAACATATCATATTCTTCATTAGATAGCTTTCCCCATACACTGTATCCATATAGGCAGCATGGCAGTGTAACTCTGTCCCATATACGAATTGCAGCAATAGGATTTAATCCTCCAAAATGCAACCCTGAGTCATGGTTAATATTAATCATTTTTCTCAGTTACTCACAAACATTACCTGTTCTATTAACAGATGATTTGGAGGTAGTAAAAGACACTCCGGCATAAATAATGAATTGTGTTACAGGTACATGGATATTACAAAATAAAAGGTCATTGGGCGATACATTTTTGTTGTTACCAAACATCAATACAGCACTCTTACTTACATTATATTTCAGCTTCCATTTGTTTGCATAACATTGAGTTACGCCTAACAAACATTGTAATCCCTTGGGGTTGGAGCTGGTAAGGGTTGTGTCATCAGCTAACAATAAGCCGGGACATTTTCCCCATGGGAGGCATAATCCACAACTTGTTCTACTGAGATCATATAATAAATCATTTATGTACAGTGAAAAAAGCCACGCTGATATAACACGGACTTGCCCGACACCTTGTTTAACATGAAATTGGTTCGATTTGAACCCTGCAAAACCAACATATGAGTGCATAGACATATAAGATAAACGAAGGAGTCTCCACATTTTACCAGATATACCAAGTTTGTCTAATGTATTAAATAGACCATCAAGCCACACACGATCAAACGCTTTCTCATTGTCGAGAAAAGCACAGTATACTGGTGAGTTCTTTTCATTGTAATATGCAATGGTTTCAGTAAGTGTAAGCGCTGCCATCTCAGCTCCTGCGTGTTTTCTGAAGCCAAGCTGGAAAGGGTGGGGGAAGGAAGTGTTATTATCTGTCCATTTCTCAATTCTATCTAGGAGCAGACGTTCCAGGAGCTTACTCAGGGTAGATGTTAACGTTATGCCACGATAATTAGATGGATCCATTTTACTTTTGCCTTTACCTCTGTGTATTGGGAGAATTTCGCACGTGGCACGTACTCATATCGGATGATGGCATTAAACAAGGCGACAATATGAGTGATTAATGATCTCCCTGCGTATTTGATATGTTCATTGCTCAGACAATCTGGGCCCGGGGCTTTATTGTTTCTTAACCCTTTCACTGCATTTAGTACCTCTCTAAATGTAATATCACATGATAAGGGGGAGGTAGTATCATCTGCTTCAGATTATTTGGCTTCAGTTTCAGAAACATACTTTTCGCATTCATCTGAAAAAGCACTATCAAAGGCACTGTCTAAGTGGGGAATCGAAAGATGCTTGAAATATTCACCAAAAAAATTGCACATCCTTTCAGCATCTGCGCCTGTATTACCATCATATACTAGTTTGTTAATAGTACCAGAATCTCCTTTATACCGTTTACTTGCCTTAAAATATTCATGAATATCAACTTCTGCAGCTTTACAAACTTCATCAAATCTATTATCTAAAAGAGATTGTTTAGATTTTCGATGCTGCCTTCGAAAGATACGTTTTGCCTTTTTGTAGGATGCATAGGAACTATCATTTTGATTATGTGATTTCCCATTCTCTATCTAGAAACGTCTTTTGCAGCGCATATCATAATGAAGATCTTGTAAATCATTCTTTTCCAGTAAGGTTTAATATGTGGGTGGAATTTGGAAGAAGGGATATACATGATTGCAGATGCAGTAAGTACGTTTGTAATTGATTGATTATATGACTCAATGAAGTCGGCATTGGATGAAAAGTGGGAAGGGTTACATATATCGTTACAGAAATAACTTTCTGTTTCATAACGATATAACATATGCTCTGTTTCAGAGGCTTTCCGCCAACTTAATTTAGATCCACCGTAGGTAACATTTTGGGATTCTAAATCAAAACCTACTAGAATAGGTTTATGATCAGATACATTGTATGGAATAGTACAGTCAATAGTGTGACCAACTACGTTATGTAAATTGTCAAAAAGTACAAATACATAATCCAACATTGTTTTAACCTCATTACATTTTGTTGAGAATGAATACTTAGCCTCATCGTCCAAGGGTACAACCGAGAATATAGATCGTTCATCCAGCGCTCTCTGTAACAGACGAGATCTGGTTTTATTGTCAACACAATGACGAATGTCTGCATTGAAATCACCAGCAAGTATGGCCGTCCCCTGCAGTGAATATATATCAAATAGGTCCATCGTGTACTGTAACTGTTCTCGGTAGGCCGTGCATCTTGTACCACTGTCTGTATTCACGCAGTGTGGTGTGTCTGTACCTCCACGGTGTTCACTGTGTAGTGTTGTAGTAGGCCGTGTCTCCTTTCTGTATTCACGTAGTGTGGTGTACCTGTACCACCACGGTGTTCACTGTGTAGTGTTGTAGTAGGCCGTGTCTCCTGTCTGTATTCATGTAGTGTGGTGTATCTGTACCACCACGGTGTTCACTGTGTAGTGTTGTAGTACGCTCTGCCTCTTGTACCACTGTCTGTATTCACGTAGTGTGGTGTATCTGTACCACCACGGTGTTCACTGTGTAGTGTTGTAGTCGGCCGTGCCTCCTGTCTGTATTCACGTAGTGTGGTGTACCTGTACCACCACGGTGTTCACTGTGTAGTGTTGTAGTACGCTCTGCATCTTGTACCACTGTCTGTATTCACGTAATGTGGTGTATCTGTACCTCCACGGTGTTCACTGTGTAGTGTCGTAGTAGGCCGTGCCTCCTGTCTGTATTCATGTAGTGTGGTGTGTCTGTACCTCCACGGTGTTCACTGTGTAGCGTTGTAGTACGCTCTACCTCTTGTACCACTGTCTGTATTCACGTAGTGTGGTGTACCTGTACCAGCACGGTGTTCACTGTGTAGTGTTGTAGTAAGCCGTGCATCTTGTACCACTGTCTGTATTCACGTAGTGTGGTGTATCTGTACCACCACGGTGTTCACTGTGTAGTGTTGTAGTAGGCCGTTCCTCCTGTCTGTATTCACGTAGTGTGGTGTCTCTGTACCTCCACGGTGTTCACTGTGTAGTGTTGTAGTACGCTCTGCCTCTTGTATCACTGTCTGTATTCACGTAGTGTGGTGTCTCTGAACCTCCACGGTGTTCACTGTGTAGTATTGTAGTAGGCTGTGTCTCCTGTATCCCTGTCTGTATTCACGTAGTGTGGTGTCTCTGTACCACCACGGTGTCCACTGTGTAGTGTTGTAGTAGGCTGTGTCTCCTGTATCCCTGTCTGTATTCACGTAGTGTGGTGTCTCTGTACCACCACGGTGTCCACTGTGTAGTGTTGTAGTAGGCTGTGTCTCCTGTATCGCTGTCTGTATTCACGTAGTGTGGTGTCAGTGTACCACCACGGTGTTCACTGTGTAGTGTTGTAGTAGGCTGTGTCTCCTGTCTGTATTCACGTAGTGTGGTGTCACTTTACCACCACGGTGTTCACTGTGTAGTGTTGTAGTAGGCTGTGTCTCCTGTATCCCTGTCTGTGTTGACGTAGTGTGGTGTCTGTGCACCCTCCACGGTGTTGACGTACTGCCTCGGAGCCATGGCGTATTGGTGGTCGACGTAATCGTACGCTGATGTAGAGGCGTATACGTTTGTATTTGGGGCATCTGAAACAAATAACACTTCAAATGTTACTTCAAGTACGGAGTGTATTTTATGACAAATTTTCGTTTGCGTCACTCGTGTCCTAGCATGTTTAGTGTACAAAGCATTCTAGTCTTTTTGACTGTCTAAGTCATTCTCATTCTTGTTTTTTTGTGATAACATCATGCATGTAACACCTATAACAAGGCATGTTCCACACCTTTGGTCTTGTTCTTGTTGTGCGTCCACAGGGCGACGACAACGACAGTGACGACGCTGCCGAACACAGCACCGCCAACAGTTCCAGCTGCTACGTAGACGCCACTGGGGGAGGTAACACACGCTGTAAATGGGAAACAACAGTCACTATTCTGGATCAAAATTCGAATTTTGTTAGGGCTCAGGGCTCACGCTACCAGAACGAAATTACAACGAAATTACAATGAGTGAACGGTTTCCCAACACGTGGACACAAATATCTCCCCGAATCTGTTGTCGTGCTCTATGAATGAATACTACTGACATTAATGACAAACACCATAACAGTGTTAAACTGAGTAGATGTAACATTGCTCAAACATACTACACAATCTAAACAATAAACATAAAACAACATGGTAATCGTTTAAGTGTATATACTTTATTTTTATAATGTATGCAATTTCAAACAATGTGAAAACGTATCACTCCAGTTGTTTTAAGTCATTGCATATGTTTAACTGGTGCACTACACAACATGAAACAGTATATGTAACTCTGGTAAAGTTATACAACATTCTCGGTGTCTTCAATGATACTTAGTTCTGTGACAATCTTGTAGGTTGAGCTCCTGATTTCAGGAAGAGATATTGATAACTTTTAACAATTGATTCACTTTTCTAGTACTTTTTCTGTTATTATTATATGCCACATTTCTTTAGCGCCCTATATGACCTACTTCCAGATCACTCTAAGGCGCTTCACAAGTTGTTTTCCCCTCGATTATCGGATGTCAGTCTCAAACGTCACATTACATTATCAATCGCAACTCCCTGGGGCAAGTACTGTACATTAAGGGTAGTGACAACACTGAGAGAGTCTGCACACAGAGTTGACTCCGAGGTTTTTACACCCGGTCGCAGGTGGGCTCGATCCCGGCGCCTCAAGCTCGTTGGATCACCAGCCTGGCGCGTTAGAATATGTTTTTTGTTTTACTTGTACAGCAGATCTGGGTTTTATCTGAAGGTAAAGCCAGCGTCCGTCACGAGCCTACCTGGACATTGCTTTGTCGTTGTCACAGGGGAAGTACTGATGGACATACTAGTGTCACCTGGGGGAACTGTTGACGCAGACGATGATGATGCTGTTGTGGTTGTTGTAGAAACTGTAGAAACTGATGCAGAGTGTGTTGACTGGGGAACAGTCACATCTGAAGCAAAGGGGACAAGTTAATAAGTACCAAAAGGTTAACACTCTTCGTCTTAGTCACATTCTGTTAGTGAGCGAGTGAGTGAGTGGTTTACGTCATTAAAGGCACAATGTCACACAGTAGTTTGGCCTATATTATATATACTACAAACAAAAAGTATGGGAACACCCTACAATTTGATAGTCATATATAAACTTAAACGGACATACAAGTGTCACCTGGGGGAACTGTTGAAGCAGACGATGATGATGATGTGGTTGTTGTAGAAACTGTAGAAACTGATGCAGAGTGTGTTGACTGGGGAACAGTCACATCTGAAACAAAGGGGACAAGTTAATAAGTACCAAAAGGTTAACACTCTTCGTCTTAGTCACATTCTGTTAGTGAGCGAGTGAGTGAGTGGTTTACGTAATTAAAGGCACAATGTCACACAATAGTTTGGCCTATAGTGCGTGCGTGTGTGCGTGCGTGTGTGTGTGTGTGTGTGAGCATCCTAGGGCTGATAGTTAGTATTATTGAGAGAAAAGCATTATTTCTTTTTAGAGAAGTGTGTTGTGATATAATGCCTTATCACGGACAATAATAAGTTTCTGCCCTTTTGGTATCCCACAGAAATTTACTTAGTCAACGTGATAGCATGATTCGGCTGCTATTAAATCATTCACGTCTATAATACGTACAAAGACCTTGTGTGCATATTTTGCATTTGTGTACACTTTAGAATGTATTATTAGGGTAGAAACATGGCTCGTCTTCTGCTTGTTTTGGGCACTCTGACAGAAAATACACAAGGTCAAGTCAACTGTTGAAGTACCCCTGCGTAAAGAGCAGTATCCTTCATTTGAAACACCAGTCTGTTCATTTCCTTGTGACGCATTGGACTGTTCCTTGGCAAGCCTTACATTAATTTTTCCCTAATGTGTGTATGACAGTTACTTATATACCGCTGGCTATGTATATACCGCTGGCTACGTACATACCGCTGGCTACGTCTATACCGCTAGCTACGTATATACCGCCAGCTACGTATATACCGCCGGCTACGTATATACCGCTGGCTACGTATATACCGCTGGCTACGTATATACCGCTAGCTACGTATATACCGCTGGCTACGTATATACCGCCAGCTACGTATATACCGCTGGCTACGTATATACCGCGGTAACATTATTAATCAATATTAATCCTGTGGTAACATTATTAATCAATATATTGTAAAAAGAGTTCATTGTATGGATGGAGAATGATAAATAAAACACTTTTATTTAAATTTGAATTTTGCACTCATTTACCTTTGACCCCAATTTGTGACCTAATTAGGCATTTTTGAGCTTAGCAAACAACAGATTCGTATTCAGCAGGAAAAACTACCCTAGAAAATGCTATTTGCTGGCTTTTACTCAAAAATGCCTCATGCATCATTAAACGCCACATTTCTTAGAAATTTGACTAGACGATAAGCGGGTGTGTTGTGACAGGCGCTGACAGTCTAAGGGAGATAACTTTAGTTACCAGAAGTTAGAATTAATGCAGACACTATCAGTGAGTTGGGATATATTAATGTTGCACGGCAACTGGTAAGTAAATCTACATTATTGAAGCAGTTTTGTACATCTCACCAGGATATCTGGTGGTTTCAGATTATGTTGATGTACAGATATTGTAGAAACAGCCGTTTTGTGTCTGGTTACAGAATGTATGTTGTAAGAGGCTGTGCTGAAGATTGATCTTTCAGTTGGGGGAATGTCCAAACTGATGCATGTCTTGGGTGTTTATTTTGTTGTCGACCAACGGCTTGGTGCTGACAAATCTAATGATGCAATGTTGTTGCTGATAATGAACAAAGAAAACACAGCGCCTCACATATCGCCATCGTATTGCTCGTCTGACTGGCGACATTATCCACACACTGCCACCTGGATCCATTGTCTACGGCGGAGTTGATCCTGAGAGTCACATTGTGTTGTGTGGCATCACAGCTCACATTGACCCGACCTGACAGATACCTGTTGAAGATGTCAGGGTTGGCTACACTGGGACTGGAGGAACCTTGTGTTGTGATGAGGACAAATGTACCATCTCTCTTCCACTGTCTGTCTTGTCCCCCAGTTGTGTTTCTGCTGCAGATCAGGGTGAACAGTTCTCCGTCTGTCGCTGTCATGGGGGAACTTGTCAGGACTAAAGAACCTGATAAAAATCGCACATGAAAAAAGATATCACAATCTTATTAAACCCGGGGACAAAAATAAGTTAGTAAGTATAATGTGATGTACAAAAAGATAAGGATTACTCGTATGCTGTTCTGCATTACAAGTAAAGACATTTGTCCATACCGTTAATGTCATCCCACGACTGTCTGTTTTAGTCTTCCTGATTGAAGGTTATTTCACCTTCTCGAATGTTTCTGAGTACATAGACATTCTTTCAATATTGAGAAGTAACTACTAATAACATGCTGATGAATTTATAGCTGCAGAGCTAAAGTGAGTGAGTGAGTGAGTTTAGTTTTACGTCGCACTCAACAATATTCCAGCTATATGGCGGCAGTCTGTTAATAATCCAGTCTGGACCAGACAATCCAGTAATCAACAGCACGAGCATCGACCTGTGCAATTGGGAACCGATGACATGTGTCAACCAAGTCAACGAGCCTGACCACCCGATCCCGTCAGTCGCCTCTTACGACAAGCATATGCATGGGTTACTGAAGGTTCATTCTGACCCGCATCTTACACGGGTTTGCAGCGCTAAAGACGTTGATTTAGTTTTCTGTTACATTAAATCCGAATCGGGATTCGAACCCACTACCTTCATAAAGTACTCAATGATGTATTCCGAAATACAGCATGTGTTACATCTGACCACTTTCTGAAAGGCACTGTGTATTGCATCACCGTTGTTGTGAGTCGCATTAACACGACACTGCAAACATTGGATTGGAAGACTATTCTGCATGAAGAACATACACACAAGAGTAAGTGGTTTATATTACGATACTAGTATCAGGTAGCTCAACGCATATGTCAGGAAAATACTAGTCCGTTTAACGAGCACCCACCTACGTGTTCTGTGAAGCCAACGAATGTCAGTAGCATCATTCGTGAAATCCCATACATGACCATCATACAGTCAGCGTGGTCCGTCTGTAAAATACACAGCAGTTGCTCATCCATTCTGTTATTCTACATATTGGTGAGCTAGGCAGTTCCAATATTCCAGGACAGTGTCACAGTATGCACTCTCTTCTCTTATTTATTTCTGAAATAACGTTCTTTGATGTCAGCGTCTAAATCGCGTACTTTATATTACACACCTCTATCTCCCTGAGAGTAAACCTGTGTATACATGTAGCAATGACACAACACCCTGTAATCACTGTGTCGTTTATATTGACAGTAAACGAGACGTGTGTACACATGTAACGGATACTGATCAGGGGCAAAGGTATGTATTTTCTCCAAGCGAAAAAGGGCCCTCATTCCTATAAATATTTGATACGTTGACCTAATGTGAATGCCAGAATACCTTCGAAATATTCCAGAATAATGTACCAAGGAGTGACTGAGTGAGTATGGTTTTACGCCACTTTTAGCAATATTCCAGCAATATCACGGCGAGGGACACCAGACATGGGCTTCACATATTGTACCTATGTGGGGAACCGAACCCGGGTCTTCGGCGTGACGAGCGGGCGCTCTGGCCACTAAGCTACCCCACCGCCCCTTGTACAAAGGAAGTGAGATGTAGGGATTTGTCCGGGTCAGTGTCACCATCCTCATCTAGCACTGCAGCTATGACCTATCTAAAGATAACAGAATTATCCTTACACCCTGTAAACAGCCGAACATCGTTGTGTTGAAGTTGAAGAAACACGTAAATACGTCGAGTTTCACAAGGTTCAACACAACATTAAATAACGGCTGAAACAAATTCGGAGGCATTTACTTCGAGACAACCGTTGGTTCCATACATCAAAGTTCCACACAACGGTGTTTATCTGTACTTCAAGAGCTTCGTGTCAACAGAGCTGCATTAACCTGTATATGTACATAACATGGGACGGCCACGGGCGTTCCGGAGTCTCCGTGGCGTAGTCAGTAAGCTATCCGTCACAAGATAAGATAATGTTATACAGTCAGCTTGGTATTTATTTTCTCAAACAAGGAAGTTGTTGTTGTTACGCACTCATTACAGTGCAAATATTACCACGCTATTATTATCAGCGTATACACCCCTCTGCCATCTTCACTCGCCATCTGCGGGAGTACAACAGGCTAACTTTCATCCCATCCTCGATAATCTCCACTGGAGAGTTATCGTAACGTATACCCTGGAGATTATCGAAGATGACTTTCATCTATGCGAGATCATTTCAGCGGTCTGATGAGTTTTACTTTCATTCCCTGGTTCTGTTAAGGTGTAAGGGTCAGACGCTATGTGCTCAGGTTCCCGTACCTCTTCACAGATACATGCATACCTTCCCTTAATCACATTATATTATTCATTCTAAAATAGTTTGTAAACTTGATAAGTAACATAATGTACCAATGTTTGTTGTATGTTATGTAAAAGATAAACCAGTTAGGGCTTTCCTCAGAGATACCATTTGGTGTACAAGACAAAAGAGCTGTGAAAATCACGTGAATGGATCACTGAAAATCAGTGATGACACCAGGTGTTGCCCTACTGGAAAAGTGTAGGTATGTCCTTGTATTCCTACATGGAATGTCACCATAGTTACAGCATCCCCGTTTAGTCTTACAGTGTGAATGTCAATATAGAACTTACAATGTATGCGTTTCACGTTACAGCGACAAGTGTATTATACGGAAGTACTTACCAACTTAGCCTGGTGGACGTGTACTCACCAATGTTAGTCTGTGCAGCCTACAATGGAACACGAGACGGAAGACAAACTGTGACAACTGAAGTTTCCTCTTCTCACCGTCAGTGTTGACAACACCAACCAACAGTCTGTATAGCATATGGATACACCCAGAGTGATAGCAGCTACTTTGTCACTCACAGTTTGCAGATTCATAGAGCTTTGTCACTCACAGTTTGCAGACTAGAGCTGCGCATTTCAGTCACAATATTGTAAATAGTAACTAGGGCGTGAATCTTTCCAACCCGGAAGTACGTTCAATGATTTAGGCTCAACACGACCGGGATGCGGTTTGATCTACCCACTGATATGTGGGCATGTTAAAGTCATGTTGCATACCATTCACAATTTCATGCCAAACCTCTCTCTCTCTCTCTCTCTCTCTCTCTCTCTCTCTCTCTCTCTCTCTCTCTCTCTCTCTCTCTCTCTCTCTCTCTCTCTCTCTCTCTCTCTCTCTCTCTCTCTCTCTCTCTCTCTCTCTCTCAATGGTATATCACACAATGCTTTCATTGCTGCTTTTACACTGATGCAGTTCCAAATGTTTGTACTACAAACAATAAGAGTTGTTGGAAACGTGCAGATTGCGAGTTTGAAAAGCATGTTTCAAAAAGGTCAGTCAATGTTGATATTGACATCGACAATACCAGTGAACGGTAACAAACTCCCACTTCCTAACCCGTTATCTACTTGTGTGAACCAGTTTGAGTCCTGTGGATGACAAACCTGTGTTACACTGGGACGTGTATATATTCTGCGATCCCCTCTCGTGCTACGATGTGAAACAGTGTGAGCACCCAGACTGTACTTTAGATGAACCAGTAACGCATACTCCTCTGAAGTCTTAGTAACAAATGTATCAATGAACGAATTGCGTTCCACCCTCGTTTAAGCCTGGTTGTTACATTTGTTTGAGTGGCATTCTAGAAGTTGGTGGTATAGAGATGACACAACTTTAGGATATATCATATGCTTGAAAACGGTATAAGAATCTATACCGAAACGTCGCCATTGTGAAAATAAAGAAGTTGGTCATGCATAACGTTTCGTCATCTCTGGCTGCTACACTTGGTTACAGAGAAAGTCACAATGTAACTGTAATTGTGTATGAACAGAGAATACTGTACTCGTGGGATACCATGGAAGATAAACGAGTTCCGTTAACACGGTATCTAATGGGTGGGTGTGTTAGTTTGATCACCCAATTCAAATGACACATGTAAATATATATGACAATGTCTGTTTGTTCCAAGGAAGTACGTCGTCATATGAGCGAAATATTCTCAAGCACGACGTAAAACCCAATTTCACCTCACCTCACCTCTAATGAAATACATGTACTGTTGCAAATCCAGTAGCGTATGAATATTGATATGTACTTTTCAACGTTTGCTAAGAATCAAGTTTTGATGATATCAAACAATCATCCAGCAGATAAAGATTAAAATATCCCGGTACACGATGACAGGTAACCCCTACTGGACCTCAGTTTCAAGATGAACGAGCTGCAGATCGCCTTCTCCCGACATCCTGTCTCCCAACAACTGTTCAGGTTTGTTACTTTGTTATGTAACGTCTAACTCAGCAATATTCCAGCTTTATGGCGGCAGTCTGTAAATAATCCAGTCTGGACCAGACAATCCAGTGATCAACAGCATGAGCATCGATATACGCAGTTGGGATACGATGACATGTGTCAACCAAGTCAGCAAGCCTGACCACCCGATCACGTTGCTCGCCCCTTACGGAATGCATGGGTTGCTGAAAACCAATTCTAACCCGGGTCTTCACGGGTTCCAACAGCACTGGATGTAATCTTGTGTGTTTTGAAATATGGGTTTATTTCTGTGATTTGCTGACGTTTCAATTTCGGTCAGATACTTTAATTTTGACATGTCATCTGAGTGATTATTGCTCACATGCTGTTAGTCATTGTCATGTCAGACCACAGACTTCACGCCATGTTGACTGTGGTTATCTCAACACATGCACTCGATTAGATTATTTCCTTAAAAGGTCATCAATAACATAGAGAAGCATACGCTCAAACATGGACGATGTGAACATGTCTGTGTACACACATTAATCAAAGGTTCTTTGTTCTGTTACGCCCATTAATGATTTTATGAGCACTTCAGTCAGTTTACCCTAATAGAGTTACCTCCCCCGGTGGGACTCTTCCGGAGGAGATAGACTTGTGATCCCTCACAACATGATGTCGTCTGCTTTCAGCAGCTCATATTTAGGAACCAATTAACCAAGGTTAGACAATTACACAGTCCCCACAGTGGAAGTTTTATTCCCTTTTATCTCTGTAAGGTTTTTGCCACTTTCACTATTACTTTTAGTCAGGAAATGAGCATTAAATGAAATTTTAAATGTTTTGAACTTGTTCTGTGTTTTGGCTCCATTAGCAGAGGTCACACATTTTTACTTCACTGAAAATATGATTTTATATTTGAATTCTCCCTTTATTAATTATTGATGTAGGAATCATTTCCATGAATTAAATGCATTCTTGTTTCATATTAGAATGTCTAAATAAGCTTAAACATTTTGTACAGTTTTATTTCAATGACCTTTTGAATTATCAAGTCATTACTGATTTATTTAGCCATTATTGTAGAACTAATTCGATCTTTTTATGTCCATTTCAGTCTTTTATACAAGACTGAATAACTGGTCACAGTACATTCTTGCTAGTAGGTGTGCTGTTATGACAGTAGCAAGGATCAACTTCAATATTTACCTTTAACTTCAACTAAAGATAGTTCAAGTGCATGGAACAGCTGCGACCGCTCAACACAACGCCAAATAGGGCGGGTCTCCTAATCTCAGGTCCACATTCTGACGCCGCCCACAGCCTCGTGGTGCATTGCTCGGTTTCCCAGACGCATCAGCACGTTTATACCTTGGGAGTGATGTCAATGTGACGGAAAGGGAAGAAATATTATCTGTATAACACTGCACTGAGTAAGAAGAAATAACTATCATCTAACACTATTGTTTTACAACAAAGATCAACAATAGTACTCCTCACATCTCGGGTGTCTTGGGCGCCAAGTCTGAAGCCAGGTACGCGTTTTATAAGTACCGCCGTTTTATAAGTACCGCCGTTTTCACTGGTATTAGACAATACCATGTCAGGGACACCAGAGATGAGCTTCAGACAACGTACCTAAACATAGAATGTGACCTGGGCGTGGGAGGGAACGCTTTAACCACTCGGCCACCTCACCGCCTGACCAAACCACCAAAGCCATGACACCAGATGAAAGGTGTGGATTCGAGGGTCTAAGAGATCAGTTCGGACATATGTACCCAAGTAGCGTCTGCCACATCTGACCTACTAGTGTCATGTTGGGATGAACGTCGTTGTTTTCTGATGCTACACTCATGTCCCAGAAGTCCAGGTAATACACTTTGTCCTGGATGTCTTCAAACTCTTTCTTCAGTATCTGTTGATGAATACTCCCCCAGTAGTCCTCGATCACACCACGTGCGTACGTAGTGATGCGGAACGAGTGGGGACCTTTCACGAACACCCTCGCTTTGGGAGCTCGTTCCAGAAGCGCCTTCACTGATTGGACTGTCCGTCTGACGTGTGTCCTTAGCAACGTCGGAGGGTAGGCAGTGAAGTGTAGGTAGAAGTGGATGATGACGATGTCTCTGTTGCCTCTCGGAAGCTCGTCTATGTAGACATGGGTTGCCTTGTGGGCTTCCAGGGGAGTAAATTCACCAGAGTTTGTAAACGGCAGCTCGTGGGTGCCCCAGAATACAGCGTAGTTGTAGGCAGCGTTGAATAGAGTCGACGGGAGTGGCCATGCTGGGTAGCGCCATACATCGGACACCAGAGTCACATTCTGACGTTGTTTCAGGTATGAGAACCACTGGCGCAATGTGGAGTCTCCGTGCATCCATATTCTTCTGTTACGTAGACACAGGTCCCAGCTCCGTACAGTGTCAGGAAGGGTGTTGGTGCAGGCTGTAGAACGCCATTTCCAGTTGAGGAAGTAGCCGACAGGGGGCGCTTGTCTCCACGTGACCAGTGCTGGAATTTGGTTGCATGGTGTCTGTACAGTGAACGGGTCTCTACCTGGTTAAAAGAACATAAATGAGTGGCTGATGAAGAATGACGATGATCATCGATTGACGTTAAGAAAATTATTTACTACAGCACTTCAAGAGGATTCTAGGATTCAGTACGCCGTTTACTTTGCATTTTGATTGAGAGAGATAAAATTTACAACAGTACAACATTTTGCCTGTATGAATAATTTACTGACTGGGGTAATAACATGTATTTTTAATATGACAGTAATATAAATCTTACCATGAGCCTCCGTGGTGACGTGCGTGCGAACATTTTGTTGTGCATTATGTCTGCAATAGGAAGTTATGTTATGAATCTGATCAATATGCACATGAATCTGTGTTGATAATGATAAAGTATACGATAGCTTGACTGGAATTTCGTTGTTATGGAATGAATACCCATTGCATTTGTATGTATTTTGGATGATTGCAGTAATGTGCTTTAGCTGATATACTTTTCAAACAGCTTCCGTTCCTCTTCTAACATCGGCCATGGAGGCTGAGAACCACCTATCCGGGTCCACTCTGCGCATGTCAGCACTTCCGGATGTCCACAGAACCAGGGGAGGCCATAATGTCGTCTCGTGAGGTTACACACTCGCGAGTACCCGGTCAAAAACGGGGAGGGGCCACACAGAGTCATCTCATACATAAACCTCCTCTGAAATATTGCAAACAGCTGCCTCACTAAGTGACCTTCTCTGTGGATCTTATACAACACTCTCACAGCCTCCCTGGACAAGGCCACTGCCGCGAGAACCTCCACCCGCCCTGGCCATAAGACACGAACAACGCCAGTATAACTTCCGTTTCGGTGATCAACGACATATCCCCTTGCGCATGCGCCTTGACTTACTTCCTTTATCCAAACCCTGACCCTGTCTCCACCTCGAAGTAGGCGTTTGTTGTATCCATTCAGCAACTCGACTGATACGTGTATGACGTCACCCACTTCATAATATGGTTTGGGATTCACAAGTGTAAGACTCGAATAGGAAGCATTCGCTATAGCCAACTCATTGATACTTCGATCTCCGTCGAATCTATAATCGATTACATATTCACCGTCCTCGTATAGCCCATTCAGGACATTATCGTCGAATTCCGTAAACAGATCTTCGTGTTTTAGCCTCTGAAGACGCTCGGGAAACACAACGTCTGTGTCATCTGTGGCAGTGTCCGACAGAGACCCTATTGGTGCATCTGCGTGGTTCCCAAGACGTCCCCGGTATGCTGGAAAAATTGACCTGTGGAAAGAACCATTTGAAACTCAATAAATGCACTTCAAGTAATGTGCTTTACCCGCCACCGCAATCCAGACACTTTTCTTGACGTAATACAAACTAGCATTATTTTTGTAAATAATATTTCATCATCTGTCAATGATTACGTCACTTGACCTACTTTGAGAATTCGTCTCATACACGTCATAACACGTCCACAACAAGACCTTTGACCGCAGCATAGCAACGGGATTTCTGGGGTCACAGAGGTCCTACCAGTGGTGTGATATCTCTGCCAGCCCAACGATGTCGCGATCGTCTACGCCCACAATCTCACGTTTAGTGGTTAAAGCGTTCACTCGTCACGCCAAAGACTCGGGTTCGAGTCCCCACATCGGTACAATCTGTGAGGACCATTTCTGGTGTCCCTCGCGGTGATGTTGCTGGCATATTGGTAAAAGCGACGTAAAACTAAACTCACTCACACACTTCGGATATGTTCGATCATTCCGGCAACTAGCGACACAGAATGTCACATGAGATCCTATATAACATATGCTCTTTCTTACAAGCATTTGTTCCAAGGGCCGTGTGGTTTCAGAAATGTGTCGACTTAAATGTGCCGAAATCTGTGTTCATTAACTTTAATCTCCTGATCTGTAATACCGACAGCTGTTATGTACAACAGACTCAAGTGGTTACTCATATTGTGATATTCAACCGCGCTCTACAGCTGTATTTGTACAAGTTCTGTTACACGTCAGTTGGGACTGGGGATTTAGTAATCATACAGGAATTTCATACATGTTTAATTCATCTTCGACTGTCTGTGTTAGTTCAGGTTTGGCTATGCATAGTACACATATTTGTTGTTAGTTCTTTATATACTCTCCAAAAAAAGAAACGCATCATGAAAATAGCAATTTCATGTAGCAATGAATTAAAACGTGATTCATTTTACAACAGGTTTTGCTCTGATTATGAGTCCTATGGTGTTTATGTTTTGAAACATCACAACAAAACGCACCATCCGTAAAATACCCTTATTTAACAGCATGATTTTCAATTTCGGCGTGTAGTGTCACAGAATACACAATTCACATGCAATGCACGTGAAAGATGGTTATCAGATAGTCTCAATGATGGGTATAAAAGGTTGATCGCTGTCTGTCGATTATTCACTGCATTTGGAATGTTGTTGACGAACGCAAAATGCCACGTCAAAGTGAAGCCAACCGTCATATCGCCATTGGTTTGCTTGAAGCTGGCCAGTCTCAACTTGCAGTTGCCCGACGCATGAATGTTCACCAAAGCACCATTTCACGGCTCTGGGAGAGATATCGCCGGCAGAATGCAGTAGCAGATGCCCTCGTAGGTGGACAGATTCGGCCGGGGCAGTGTTATGATGTGGGGAGGATTTAACCTGCCGTAGGAGAAGTGATTTGGTGATGACCCAGGGCAACCTCAACGGTACTGTGACGAAATCCTACGCCCACACCTCCTTCCAATCATTGATCGCCAGAGGGAGTTGTTTCAACAGGACAATGCCAGGCCCCACACAGCACGTCACACTAGAGACTTCCTCCAGAACCACAACATCAATGTGCTCCCCTAGCCCTCCAGATCACCGGACTTAAACCCGATCGAACATCTGTGGGATGCCCTGGGCAGACGGGTGCGACGCCGTAACCCTCAGCCCTAGACACTTAAGCAACTCGAACAGACACTACAGGCAGAGTGGGTTGCGATTGGGCAACACGAGATTCTGAGACTTGTTCGTTCGATGCCGAGGCGATGCCGTGCAGTTCTGGATGCCCGCGGTGGTCACACGAGGTATTGACTTCAGCACCACCACACGTCTCCATGTGACACTCAAACTGACTTTCCTCGAGTTGGTGCCAAAGACGAATAAGTCTGCATTCCCGGTGTGCAATCTCGCTATATGTCATTGACACATAAAGCCTACAAGATGTTTCAAAATAAACATAAAAATACAGTTGAAATTCCTATATGCGTTTCTTTTTTTGGAGAGTATATTAAAATGGCCTACCAAACAGATTACATGGATTAGCGATAAAATCGTCCGACAAATTTGGGTTCTATATATATTAATCAGTACTCATGTAAACTGCTGGGCAAATAAATATGTACCCGTCAAGTTCTGAAAATTGAATGTCTCACTGGACAAGGATATATGGGTTGTAGGGGCTAATGGGGGCTAGGAATGTACGTCACCAAAATACCACTTTCTCACATGCAGTCCCGTTGGAGATAAAGACTCCTGTTGCTACGTCAGGGGGATTAGATGGTTACTACGTGTATACAGCCCATAAGGGGTTAAATATGTGATCTTATTATGAAACGTAGTAAGCGAACACGTGGACCTGGATATACACGTAAATACAAGACTTTATGGTGTATAAAGGAGCACAGTCTGTTGCCTACAGTGTCTGTCTACACGTTGAGATTCTGTCCTGTGTAGACCTGGATATACACGTATATACAAGACTTTATGGGTGTATAAAGGGGCACAGTCTATTGCCTACAGTGTCTGTCTACACGTTGAGATTCTGTCCTGTGTAGACCTGGATATACACGTATATACAAGACTTTATGGGTGTATAAAGGGGCACAGTCTATTGCCTACAGTGTCTGTCTACACGTTGAGATTCTGTCCTGTGTGGAACTGAAACATGTTGTGTTGCAGTTATTCAAGGTAATAATTTACTGATCGATCCACATTCTAACCTGTTCGCTGGACAACCTCAGCTGTGTTGAGTTTGGCCGAGCCTTCTGGTCTCCCTTTCAAGACGGCAAGTTACGTTCGTTTCACTGATACTAAGGCTTCAGTTTTCATAATTATGTCTTAAATAAATCTATAGGAATACACAATACCATTTAGAAAGTGGTCAAATGTAACATATGTTATATTTGGTATTACCCTTCCTCAGTAAAGTACAGATTCTAGTACTTTTGTCGGGTTGAGTCCCATCCGGGATTCGAACCCACACCCTCAGAGTCAGGCACCTGATCGCCAGCACACAAAGTCAGCCGCCTAGCCCGCTCAGCCACCGCGACTTCCACTGAGCGGGACTCAACCCAACAAAAAGTACTAGAATCTGTACTGTACTGAGAAATTGTAATCCCAGATATAGCATGTTAAATTACATACGGCGCACTACGTCCTACTCGCTCAAAACTTCAATGATTTTTTTTTAGAAAAGCTCAAATAATAGTTGAGAAGAATTTCATCCATTTAAAGAAAACTTTTTCTTACCACGTAATAATTGTCCAGTAGAAAACCAGGAGTCCGATGCAGACTGTGAACACAACCAAGAGCAGTCTGAGAGAAGCATTGGGAAGTGTCTGCACCATTATGTGACGCCGATACTACCTCACCTGCAAGTAAAGCTTGAATGTGCACGCAGGAAATAGATGTCCAAAAAATATTCCCCTAAATCAAGGAAACACAATATTTAGTGCACAAAAAAACTAAAGAATAAGCCTTGAGACGGAAGACATTTAAGGGATTTGTTTTTTAATTTAAGACCGTGAAAATGTTTAGGCTTTCATTAAGTAACTTTAGTGCATCGCATTATTTTGGCAAATACTTAAAAATGGTAGGCATTTATGTAGAAATTATCTAAGTAAGTATTTAAGAAATTATCTTTGAGTAAAACGCTTCATAATTTTATTATTATTGCTGTCAGTCATACATGTAGATTAACAGTAATAACTATATTGACTAATTGTTTTGCTTCAGACGCAGATGTTGTTCTAAACGATATGATTGCTCCGTGAATGAACAATATTACTGACTGTAATCTGCAGATGTATTTATTTAGTGAACAATGGACGACATTTTAAAAGTGGTTTTAATAAAAAAATCTATGTCATTGTGATATGTTCCGATATATTGCAAGCAATAATATCACATCATCTGTAAGCATTAATCATGTGACATATTTTCTGTCATCTAGGAACCCAGGACTTCGATTTCCTTTCCCTGAAAATTACTCTGCGGGAAACAATAAAACACATGTTGACCACAACAGAGGCCGTGTGCTATTGTCCGACATACACAGTGGCTATGTGGTCGCTGATCTGTGTCACTACTTGCCTGATCTAGTGGAATGGAGAAATGCGTAAGTTATTATCTACTCGTGAACATACTTGCAAATTAACATTTTAATCTGATTATGTTTTCTATTCAGCAAATGGAGTTTTCATGTCACGGACCAAAATACAGCATAAACTGTTTCCCTATAAACCTACGTTCATTGGTGGCAGTATATAGTATACAGCATGGTTACAGGACATGATTCCAATACATGTATAGCTTTCGAAAAAATATGTGCGTAAAGGTTTTGAAAGGTGCGTTAATGAAATATTATCTTACCTTCATGTAAAATACTTTGATTTCATGGGTCAATGACGCGTTAACAAGTTTCCGTGTCACCCCTCCCAGGAGGGTGACAACTGGAAAAAATATTACCCGCTGCTACAGTAACCGCTAAACTCTCCGCCGACAAACTGTATCGCTAACAATTCGTATGACGTCATAAATGACGCGTGCAGGAGTTGGAAAACCGTTCGATTAGCTGTTGTTTAGTTCACTGTGTACACATTTATTTTACCGACTTTCACTGCATTAGTTAACCTATTTTATACATTGAATCGTTTGCACACTCAACTTAAACATAATTAGCCATTTTTATAGCAGTTTTAAGCTTGTCGGAATATGTTTCACTGATGTTAAAAGTCCAGTTGAGAGACAGACGCCATTTTGTTTACATGTCATACAGTCGGAAGCAATCTTCAAAATTAAATGAAATGACATTTTGTCCATTTAACATGGCGGTAAGATAAATACGTTGTATGCTCCCCCCTCGGGTAATACGGTCTGATGTACGCCTCTTTGTAGCAGTGTCATCCCTCACATACCGGCTCCGGTAACACTGTACAAAGAGGCGTACATCAGACCGTATTACCCGAGGGAGAAGCATACAACTTATATTACCGCTCGACCCAATTTGAATATGATGCTAATTTCGTATGGAATCTTGCACTGCTTTGGCTCGAATTTGAAATAGGTTTCTGCTACAACAGAACTTTGTTTTAATTTAAGGTAGAGTACTGTTAGTTTTTGACTTTCTGGTTTTAATGTCTGATAAAGGAAGAGTGTATTTTTCGAAATGCTTCAAATCAGATTATTGTTACATTTCCAAACAAACGTTGGATGTGTGTAAGTGAGTTCATTTCCGGAGCCTCATGCATGATATAATCTGCCCGATATTACTTCCGAACAAGTACGGGGGTGATGTATATTTCTATTCATTATATCTAGAACTTTAATATTTACCATGTAGGAACCCTGCCAGGGGTTGTTCCCTGAACATAACTGTTCTATATTTTCCTTTTTATGAAATATATTAACATTTCAAAACTTCTACAAGAAATGTAAAATCAATCTTATCATATTTGCTGAGTATTTGCAGATACTCCCTACAGCGTGTCACTGTAGCGTCACACAACACTATCTTCTCCAGTGACGTACAGAAACTCCGGGACAGTGTCTACTGACAAGACCCCTTGCATAAAGCAGGGCAGTGCTGTACTTCCTGTATTAAACACGACAGTGTAATCGCTACTTGGTGGCTTCGTGACACGGAGCCTAGGCCAGGATCGGACATCCTGCATAATCTGGTCTGCAGATCAGCTCTAAAGCCTACCTCCTCCGCTATCCCGTTGGTCTATATCATTGGTATAATTTTCATAGAAACTATACTAGCCACATCAAGAAACTGTGCATAACTGGTTATATATCTCGGGGCGTCAGCTCCATAACCGTGTCCATGGGCTTCAACAAAGTGGTGATCGTTTCACACCTGAATCTGTTCATGCTTTACTCCACCCCAAAATACAATGGGTATGTTATGTAACGTCAAATCCAACTCAGTAAAGTATCCAACATATCCAGTATACCCGCCCCGCCTTTTGTTTTACCGTTTTGAGTGATGTATATCACACGTCCGATATGCACCTCGCCTCTACTTTAATTCTTGATAATGTAATTATCGTATACTAGCCACATAAAGAAACTGTGCATTGTCAAAATATTATCCCAGTTGATAAGTACGATAACAATGTCAAAGGTACATATAAACTTGAATGGAGGGATCATGAGACCATTACAAGTCGGGAGAATGTCAATTAAAAAGTCAATCACAATGACGTCACGAGTCCACAAGCGGGACAGGGGTCAAACGACCATGTCACAAGCTCAATAACGGGTATGTTCACCATCGGCATTGAGAACAGCAGTGCATCGACGACGCATAGAGCCTATCAAACGTGCAAGGAAGGCTTGTGGGATGTCACGCCAGATTCTCTCAAGTTCAGTTGCAAGGTCAAGGACGTTATCTGGCGGATGAGGAGGACGGCTTAGACGTCTATCCATCTCGTCCCAAACATGCTCTATCGGGTAGAGATCCGGTGAATTTGCAGGCCAAGGCAGTAAGTCAACGTTGTGGTGTTGCAAGAAATCCATAGCAACCCATTGTCCTGTTGGAATGTTAACCCAGGGCCATGACGTTGCAGAAAAGGAATTGCCACAGGTCGAAGAATCTGATCCCTGTAGCCCACACCAGTTAAGTTGCCCTAAACAATCACCAAAGGAGTTCTTTGGCGTGCTGTTATTCCACCCCAAATCATCACGGAACCACCACCAAAGCGATTCCTCTCCAAGACACAGGCCTGTGCAAAACGTTCTCCCACGCGTCTATAGGCACGTTGACGTCCATCACTATGGGAAATGTTAAAGCTGGACTCATCTGTAAAAACAACATTTCTCCACCAAAACAAGGGTCTGCGGACATGATTTCGGCACCACATTCGGCGAGCTTGTCGATGACGTTGTGTCAGGATAGGCCGTATGGCGGGACGTCGTGGTCTGATCCCGTGATGACGTAAACGTTGTCGAACTGTGTTGGGATGGATACGGCGAAGTCCTGGGATGGTTCGGGCAGTCATCACTGCAGTCTGAAACCTGTGGCGAAGATGGGTCACCCTTATCCATATGTCCTGTCTTGGTGTTGTTACACGTGGACGTCCAGAACGTGGCCGATCGATGACGTCATTTGTGTTCTGGTAGCGTCTCACCAGTGCAGAAATGGTGTTCCGGTGGCAGTGGAAATGTGCAGCCACTTGTCGTTGAGACATTCCCCCACGGACCATCCCAATGGCCTCATGACGTTGTGCAGACGTGAGCCTTGGCATGCTATGCGTTTCAATAGCCGTTTAATTTTTTGAACGATCGCAAGGGCAGGGGTTGAGCTTTCCAAAGTGACACTATTGTGTGGCATTCATTTGCACTGTTTCTCTTTCCTCGAGTGCACGTGCAACAACGTATTGCACGTCTCAAGGGCGAACCCACTGACGTCACGGAACGTGGCACGTGCATGCATGTTGGATACATGTCACTAATCTCTAAGTTTGAATCCTTATGTGTTTGATAAATTTAGATTTTAAATTTTTGAAATTATCAATTTATTTCGATATTAAAAGTGTTATCGATAATATCGTACAGACAAACAAGTTTTAATTTTCACACATAACATACAAATTTAGGACACAATTCATGGACTGCTTCTAAATTATGTTCAGGACACTGTTTTGTTGGTAGTCCATGAGGTTATCTCCCAGCACTTCTACATGCCAAAACCTCTACATGCCAAAACTTCTACATGCCAAAGCTTCTACAAAAGACCAGGGTAGCCTAATGATTAAAGCGTTGACTCGTCACGCCGAAGACCCGGGTTTGATTCCCCACATGGACACAATGTGTGAAGACAATTTCTGGTGTACCCCGCCGTGATATTGCTGGAATATATGCTAAAAGCGGTGTAAAACCATACTCACTCACTCACTCTACAAACAGTCAAGGCAGAATTATGCACGTACCTATGGGTATAATGGAACAGCCCAGGGGCGAGATAATAGAGGGAGAAGTTGGGAGTAGAGGACTCAAGAAGTAGAGGAATAAAACAGTTTTCAGTAACAACTTATTACATGTACTTACATTCTCTTCCCACAGAGGTTACTCCTGTCATATCTTCCTACGTAACCTCTGTTCTAATACGGCCCTTTCATGGTGTGAGCGTTCAAGACTCGTGATTGGAGCCAATCAGATTTAGTTGTGCAATCAGCGACGTTGTTTCAAAAGTGATCATTCGCAAGGCCTCGGTAATTTCCGCATACTTCGAGAAAACTAAACCTCTTCCCCTGCGCGATGCGCAAACGTTTCTTCTAGACAGAACTCAGTCATGTTATGGCGGATCAGTGGTGTCTCCATCGCCCTCGTTGACAACGGACAAGCTAGCCATTAAACGTCTTGTGTGTAACATCAACACAAGTCCCCGGCAGATGGGGGGATATTTGTGGCCTCACATTTGCTTGTGTTAGTCAAGTTGAATCTAAGCCGACGTAACACGTGTTCTGATTGGATAGAAAGAAGGGAGATAATTCCTGTTGCGATCTTTTGCCGCTAGGGGATTTTACGAGAACCGGGAAATATGGCCGTATTAGAACAGAGGTTCGTAGGAAGATATGACAAGTTACCTCTGTGGGAAGAGAATGATGTACTTACTGAGTAAGATGAAAGAGTTTTATGTGCATACAGTAACATGATCCAAGCCCACCAATTCAGTGGAGACATGCAACAGTTATAATTTTAAACATTTAATATAGTAAATTAGCTAATAAAAACTTGATTGAAGTTGATATTACAAATTGAGAGATTAAAACTGTAGTATATAACCTATGCCAACCTGCAGTCGCCGACATAGGCTACAGTCTGAAGCCGACGTTAAACTCCAATTGATGATGAAGTAGGAATATGCAAAATGGCTGGCATGAGAAAAGTAGAGTTTGTAACCGCGCAGAAAGACCCCACAAGACTGAAGTGCAACAAAGGCTGAATCGTTCCCTAGCACCCGCCCGTATTCAAACTGACTTTGAGATCGGTGCCATCCGTGCAGTGGAAAGTGAGTTTCCTGGTATCGAAGCGAAGGGATGCTTCTTTCACTATTGCCAGGACATTTGGCGCAAGACTCAGGACCTCGGACTGGCCGTTCAATACAAGGAAGACCCTGCTGTCCAGACATGGATCAGAAGAGCTGCCGGTCTTGCCCTTCTCCCCGTAGATGTCGTCCAGGACACTTGGGTTGCTGTCATGGAGTCAGTCTCAGATGTGCCTAGAGCTACTGCCTTCAACGACTACATTGTCTCCACTACATTGTCTCCACGTGACGATGACACCAGACTCCCCATCCAAGTTTGTAATCTTCACCTGACAGTCGGACGTGGAGGGATTCCACATCAGACTCAACCAGACCTTGCCCCATCGCCATCCAAATATCTTCAGATTCACTGAAGTGATAAAGAAGATTGAGACTGCGGACAAGACAAAGATTGCTCAACTTGAATTTGGAGCAGCCCCACCCACAAGAAGACGTGTCTACAGGGACACAGAGAATCAACTGATGAGACTGCAGACAAGGCAAAGATTGCTCAACTTGAATCTGGAGCAGCCCCACCCACAAGAAGACGTGCCTACAGGGAGACAGAGAATCAACTGATGAGACTGCAGACAAGGAAAAGATTGCTCAACTTGAATCTGGAGCAGCCCCACCCACAAGAAGACGTGTCTACAGGGAGACAGAGAATCGACTGATGAGACTGAAGGACAAGCTGCTCACCAGGCAGAAAACACCACTGGAATTTCTAGATGCTGTCGGCCACCTCCTAAAACTTGCCTAATGACATTAGAACAATCAGACATTATGTTGTGACATTTCAAATTGAAATCAGTGCTGACGTTGTTATAAGACAATACCATGTATTTTTTTTAAAATCATATGATATTATATGTATGATATTACGTGTTATGATATTTATATGTCAATAAACGCTTCATCATACACCTTTTACCTCTTGTACTTTTATTCAACTTGATCTTAAGCCTAATTAAGCCAAACTAGTCGGACTAGTCCATCCAGTGCACTTGAGGTAAGGGACAGAGGATTAGCTATGCATTGGACCATGTATTTTGTTGTTTTAGTCTGTTTTATCTACAAGTTTTGGCATGTAGAAGTTTTGGCAGGACACCGTCCATGCAAAACATGTCACCACTCACAAGTGATGTGAGATATATTCATTTCTTTCAGACTTTTTTTGTTTGGTGCATTCTTGCTCAAAGTTACGTCTCCGATATTTATCGATCATCGACCGATATTTGGTAAACGATTATCGATCTCTATGATCCTTACTGAGAATTAAAATGAGCAGTGACATTTTGGGTCGTAGAGTGAGTGAGTGAGTTTAGTTTTACGCCGCTTTGTAGCAATAATCCAGCAATATCACAGCGGGGGATACCAGAATGGGCTTCAAACAATGTACCCAAGTGGGGAATCGACACCGGGTCTTCGGCGTGACGAGCGAACGCTTTATCCACTGGGCACCTCACCGCCCCTTGGGTCGCAGATACACGACCAAGTTGAAAGCAACCGACTGGCTGTCTTTCTGAGTAAATGTTATGACACAAAGATGGACGCCAACCAACATCCGGCTTGTCATTGTGATCAACACTTTGAACCTATTGACCGACATGTGGTGATCCACTTCATTGTTGTTCAATCAACTCACGAGCTGAATCGGAGCGAGGGGGTTTGTGACGTCACTTCCGAAAGCCAGGTAGGCGAACGGTTGGTGTCTTACCGGGAAGTAGACATTTGTTATTACAGTAAAATCCTTTTGATGTTGGGGGGCTGACTGTGCATGTTGTTTTAAGGGATTTACTTTCCGGGTTATACTAAATTCTGAACTACCTAACGAAATAGATGATATAAACTCACCCCGTTTTCACTTACATGACTGAAATCAATAAAGTTGATATGAACTCACATAGTTTTTTTGACAATCATTGACTGACATTGATTGACACTGATCCCAAAATCACGACAAGAGATCGTAATTCCAGACGAATATGCGAATATTTTCTTATTTGTTGTTACAAACATCACAAATGTCTACTTCCCGGTAATAAACCGAACGGTTTAAGGTAAATACCAGGTTAATCGATTCGAGGGTGAATCTTGTCTCCACCCCGTGAGCTGATTAAATGACCTGAGGACAGCTTCCCGTAAGATTAAAGCCTACATGACATCTACTTACTCTAAGTCAGTACTGTACCCTGGCAGATCTCGGGTGTCATCATGGTCGATTACCGCTGCCATATCTGGACCAAACCTCCTCAATTTAGGTGTCGCTTTCGCGAAACGGTCAAGCTACAGTGAACCCTGAATTTAGCGGTCCCGGGACTCTCAATACACAAGAAAAACAAAGAAATGTGAGTCGTCGTCTGATACCGTAGTCATTAAATAAATAAATAAATAAATAAATAAATAAATAAATAAATAAATAAATAAATAAATAAATAAATAAATAAATAAATAAATAAATAAATAAATAAATAAATAAATAAATAAATAAATAAATAAATAAATAAATAAATAAATAAATAAATAAATAAATTTTTAAAAATAATAATAATAAAAAAATAAAAAATAAATAAAAAAATAAATAAATAAATAAATAAATAAAATAAATAAATAAATAAATAAAAATAAAAAATAACTAAATAACCAAAAACTAACTAACCAACCAACTAACTAACCAACCAACTAACGTTTAACCAACTAACCAACTAACTACGTTTAACGTTAGCAAGCCCTGGTGGAGCATACATATAACTAACTACGTTTAACGTTAGCAAGCCCTGGTGGAGCATACATATTATTTTCATGCATTTGTGATCAAACATTGTGAATTATCGCTGACATTTTATTTTGATGTACATTAGTAGCAAGTTTAAACCAAACTGAAATTATTCACTTCTTAATATATACAGAGATTTTTTATGCTTGGTCGTGGAGTGCCAGAAAGGTTGGGTTGAGTTGGGCTTTAGGTCACATCGGCATTATTCCAGCCATTTAGTGACGAAATCAAGTCTGCATTCATAAACATTTTAAGTACCAAGTCCACATGAGTTTTATTTTAAAAACATATTTATTCATGACATTGTTATTTAAAAACAGAAAATGTAACAGCACTTAATTCAAAGGCACTCACTTCGTTATTCGCATTACATAGTTACAATTTATGATACAGATCAACTTCCCCCTGGTAGTTCACTATGAGAAAAACAGATATCAGTGGTACACGAGTACAACAAAGGAGTACATACAAAATGTACAAGATGATTAAATAATACATCAATTAAAGTGTTTAATAAACAATCTAAAAATGAACTTGGATACATTTTAAGAGTAGATATTTTACTTGAAAAAAGTTGACGGAACTTTGATAAATTCGGCCAGGAACAATAAGGTTTTTTTAACAATGATAATAATTATAATTCATTATATGAATTAATAAAACTATAGTTAAAGGTCACATGCAACCAAAAAATCAAACATAATTATAACACAATTATCACTTATTCATGACATATAATATACATTGCTGGTTATGAAAAAACATATAAACAAAATTATAAGCGTACAATCGCAAATCAAAAGTGCAATATTGTGTGATTTGGGTTTACCTCCCAAGAAACGAAACAGCCGGGATACCGAACCCAGTCAGAGCGGGTGGGTGTGCACTCAAGTGTAACGGCTGGTTCATTTGCAGATGCCCTCACGGCTCATTGTGTGTGTATATATAGAGATGTTGGATTTTGTAAATACATGCTCATTTTTTGTGTATAACATTTTGCAATCAACAGACAGCATAACATGCCATGTGTTCAAGTATCACACCTGCCTGTCTGTGTAATTACATAATGTGACAGAGACCGAACTCGGGCCATAAATCAATGCATTTTGTTTATGGTGTATAGCCTGATTGGTGTTAAGTTCAAATTGCATGTGGTCAGTGATCGCAGCTGTGTATTGAATATTGTCATTAGCAGACAGGCAGGCAGACACACAGGTGTCAATAAAACAAGACATTGAGTTTTGTCTGTGACAACGACATACCTATATCACAGTTAGAAATTCTGTCAACGCTAAATAATGACATTACTTTTAAGTATCGAACTGAGAAAGTGACTCGGTAAGAAGAACGTGTGGTGAAATAGACAAATGAAATTATATAAACAGTTTATTTACTGTCATATAAAAAGCTCGCGCCTGTGAGATATCAACAAAACACTAGGAAAATAGCTCACACCAAAGCCTTCACCGAGTATTCACCGGACAGCCCGCTTCCAAGTTGCGCGAACCTATTTCACTGCGCACGTGCTATGAGCGCAGCCCAGCTGTTGAAACCAGTTTTCCCCAGAAAAGTCGCTGGGAAATTAGTGAATCGTTTGAACTCCGATTTCGCGCGGTTTTTTTTCATCGCGTTATTTTTCAACTTTATAAGTTGAATTTGCATTTTTGATGATTTGTTTCGGTAAGTCCATACCTAAAGGTATCAGAATCTGCAAAGTTGTGTTTTACGTTGCATGTGACCTATAGGGTGACGTATGTGCTGAAACTTGAAACAACTGAAACTTCATCTCAGTTAAGCGGCTCACAGATCGAGTATTGGGGTCGCGCGCTAATCTGAAGTACGATAATCCGATGTTTTCATAGCAATTCGCTTTCGCGGCACTTCTAGCACAACTTTGGTTTTCGCTTTACCGAGAATAGGGAATATTGAAATTTCGCTTTCCTGGGCCGACACCGTCACGGGTATGTTCATGTTGGACGTGACAAACCAGAGTTTGATGGCACGAGCAACGACCACCGCCGTACGTTGATAACAAATACGCCACACACTGTAACCATCAGAACCCTTGGTTTACTATACGAAGAAAGAATAGGATTGTGATTACCATAGCTTTGAAGACAAATGCCATTTGTGTACCCCATGTTGTTTACCCAGCCACACTGTTTTGTTTTTACCCAGCTTATGATACTTTAAGACCTTTACATCTACCAAAACACTGACTTGTTTGCCCAGCTTATGATACTTTAAGACCTTTACATCTACCAAAACACTGTTTTGTTTGCCCAGCTTATGATACTTTAGGACCTTTACATCTACCAAAACACTGACTTGTTTGCCCAGCTTATGATAATTTTTTAAGACCTTTACATCTACCAAAACACTGCCCAGCTTATGACTTTGTTTACCAAAAACACAGCTTATGATACTTTAAGACCTTTACATCTACCAAAACACTGACTTGTTTACCCAGCTTATGATACTTTAAGACCTTTACATCTACCAAAACACTGACTTGTTTACCCAGCTTATGATACTTTAAGACCTTTACATCTACCAAAACACTGTTTTGTTTGCCCAGCTTATGATACTTTAAGACCTTTACATCTACCCAAACACTGACTTGCAAATGTTAACATCTCTGTTTGCTATCAATTATTTTCCTGTACAAATACATTCTTTAACTTTGCACAATTTGTAAAACTTGTACATCTTAAAAGAAAAACAATCCTTTATGTTAATCTCAGGAAATACGGAATTTTCAAGAGTCTTACAGTCCTTATGTTTTGGACATATTTATTGACACAAACAAATAAGAAATTATGGCAACAATCTTATTACTCTGTATAACTCATTGTATACGCCAACTCTAAAATTTCGAAGCGATCAGCCGTTTGGCATGGACATTCCATCTAAGGTCGAGGTCATTTGTACAACTAGTGTAGTGTGTCACGTGACAGATTTGAAGGGGTGTACAGTGAGCCCGGTGTTGTACGCGACGCACAAATGCAGAGAATGGACGCAGATCAGTTACGTGCATCATTCGGTCAATATGATCGACCATTACTTCCCAGGACCCTCCTATTGCATGCAAGTCCCCTACAACAACTAATAATAAGTTGTATGTCAGGAAAATAGGAAGCAACACGTGTTTATCAAAATCATATTTAGGCTCATAGTCTTAATGGGGCGGTGAGGTAGCCTAGTGGTTACAGCATTCGGCCGTCACGCCGAAGACCCAGGTTCGACTCCCCACATGGGTACAATGTGTGAACCCATTTCTGGTGTTCCCCGCCGTGATATTGCTGGAATATTGCTAAAGGCGACGTAAAGCTAAACTCACTCACTTAATTAGAGAACATCCGGAGAATAACAGTGTATTACTTGTTTGTCTCCCTGTTGATACTGGTGATGAGCGTCAGGTTGGAGGAATCACATCTACACGTTATGGCCATGCTGGCAACACATAGCAAACTATCTCTCCTTACAACGGTCGCAACAACAGCTCGGTTTTATTTGTGTCTGTTTGACTGTTATTTAGATACATGTTTAAACAGTGTGCGAAATTGCCACTCGCCCGCTAGTCCGCGGCTAGTAAAAATCCAATCGGGCTAGTAAATCTCCACAGTCAGCCCGACTGGCTAGTGAATTTTCATGGGGTCATTTTGTAAATACATCCCTCTCTCCGACTTGTTAAGTTATAATACACTTTTAAATCATGGTATATTATGAGTGAGTGAGTGCAGTTTTATGCCGCACTCAGCAATATTCCAACTATATGGCGGCGGTCTATATATAATCGAGTCTGGACCAGACAATCCAGTGATCAACAGCATGAGCATCTATCTGTGCAATTGGGAACCGATAACACCTGTCAACCAAGTCAGCGAGCCTGACCACCCGATCCCGTTAGTCGCCTCTTACGACAAGCATGGGTTACTGAAGATCAATATTCTAACCCGGACCTTCACGGGTGTGCAAGATTATGGCCTGATAAAAATGTTCATCATATTAGCAGCTTAATGATGAAACCCCTGTCTACATTCATATTTCAGGCTATTGAATTATTTTGTTGGCTAGTAACTTTCAGGCATAGCCAGCCCGACTGGCTCGCATAATATTTGGAAACTATATTTCGCACACTGTTAACACATGAAGTTTGTCATTTCTGTAAATACCAGTACCACATTATAGTAAACATGTATACATGTAACATTAGGGGGACACTGGGCTAATTAAGTTGAAATTCAATAACGGGAAAGAAATAGACAAGGGTTCAAATGAACATCTATTTTTAATGAGTACATGGCAGTGTTTAGGTGTTTATTCTGTCTCTAAGCCTCATAGGTGACCCTGTAGACCATCACGCTGCCCTTGCTGACCGACACAGCCAACCGTCGGCCGTGGACAGTCTTCTGGAAGGAGATCCCCACACCATCCCGGAGACTTGACCCGTCAGGCATCACGTCGCCCATGCTCACATCAAGGCTGTTCACCCATCCGATTCCTTCGTTCTTCAGTCCGCAGAAAAATACATTTCCATTGCCATCCACGGTGACCCCTCTGAGCCGAAGTGTCGGATCAGCCACAGGTATTCTCTTTACTCGTTGGTCTGCATGTATACGGAACAAACAGTTCCGTC
Source organism: Haliotis rubra (assembly GCF_003918875.1). Lineage (NCBI taxonomy): Eukaryota > Metazoa > Mollusca > Gastropoda > Lepetellida > Haliotidae > Haliotis > Haliotis rubra. Next base: position 1,050,864 of record NW_025767030.1, on the reverse strand, counting down.
GCGTGTCGGACACTACCACCGAGCTGGGGGACTCGGTCGCCATGTTATAAGGGTTCTCAAACCTGTCTTTGAACGATGCAATGCAACAACAATTGTAGCCTAAAATGTCCACGGTATCTGTTGTCCCGGCCAGGATTTGTTTGACCTCAGATAGATGCGCGATGCCGAAATATCTCCCTTTTGGTCGTATGCATTACTGTCAAAAACTTCACTATGCCTCCCCGTAACTTAACAGTGATCGTGGCGATCTTTCTCAAAGAGGGCAGCGTGACAAGGACCGTGTCTTCGTCCTTACGGCAAATTCCTTGTATCCGACCAGCGTCTTTGCCGATTTTATCGAAGTAATGATCCCCTAGAAAAGTTCCTTCTTCGCTGAAAGCCTTCAGACAGCAATTGGCCCAATCCGCGGCCAATATGACACCTGATTTCAGTACCAACACCGACCTGATGTCTGGACGCACCTCGTCACCCTCATCAACAGTACAGGAAAACTCTTTTAGGAGGGAAAACCTGGTAGTATCACCACCGTGGAACGTTGTCATCCACCTCCATTCCGGACACACTGGAAGCAGCCGACGCTCCATCGGTGTCCAACACCTCAAGGTCAACGCTCGACCCTTCCTCGGGGATGTGGACGATGTTCCTGACGTCATGAGACGCACACGTCACAGAATGCGTGAACTCACAGTCCACACACATGGTCATGTCACAGTCGTGACACCTGCACGTGGCTAGCACGTGTTTCGGTCGCTGTTTGCACACCTGACAGTGGGATGTGTTTGCTGCTGGTAAGGCAATGTTTGTCGCCATCTGAAACATCAAATCACGAGGTCACTTACAGTGGGTGAGTGAGTCAGTTTGGTTTTACGCCGCTTTTAGCAATATTCCAGCAATATCACGGCGGGGGACACCAGAGGTCACTTACATCTACGTCTAAGGTTGCGACATTGTCTTGAGAACAGAAAGTGAATTACATTTGGGACGACGCTTTTTGTGGAAGCCGCGTTTGCTGAGGGAGTAAATCAATGGCTCATGGATTTTGGCCTCTCCTTGACTGTGTGGGTTCGAAAACCGGATGGAACTAGGAATCTGCAGTGTAATCCCAAACATACAACCGTTTACATTGTTCGATGCTCCGTTGAATATACTTTATCCAAACACATATCAATCTATATATAACACATATTTAAATACAAAGCAGCCAATGTTGGTCGATTGTTCTTACTTTTTCCTTATTTTTACAACTTTCGAAATCAGTTCAAATTATCAAATCATAAGCGTTGAAACAAAAATGAACTTTACAAAATCCGACACTCTTGTAGAGTTGCTTTATTTGATGTTCAGATTGTACCCAGATCATGTCGAATTTGAAGTAAAACAAATCGTGCATAATTAATTAAGCCAGAGATTATATAAATGTGAACAATAGTTAGTGTTACTTAATCGGCTTGACAGAGTCGAAGTGTTGATGATTTCGCACGTAGATTATAATATCACATGCGTAAATGCCGTATGGATGAGGTATCAATTGATTATCACCTACGAAGATGTAAGTATCATCTCCGATGAAGAAATGTATCATCTACATGCCAACAAAAATAGAATCAAGAGTAATGTGATCATGTCGAAAGGTCAATCCCCATTTCTACTTTCATTTTCGCGGTAAAACCACATCGTATTAAAACTGAAAGTAAATATTCTCAAATGGTTTACATTATAGTTTTAAGGAGATTCACGGGTATAATCCAAGAGTGTTGGTCTATATCTCCAAGTAAAGACTTTCACATACGTTGTATTCACAAGCCGGTGTTGCTGAGCAAGTCAGTCGGTATACAAGCTGATACAGGTAAGTCAGTACTGGTTAGGACGATAGTCAGTATACGACCCCCGCTGATACAGGTGCCGTTTGGACTTGTTAGATGGATGTACAGGCCAGTGGTTATACAGAGCTAATTTGTTATTGTAAACGACACGATTTGTATTTAAATACAGGTTGTATTACACGTTAACACTGTCATCATGGGTTGACAACCTTGACAACGACATTAGAACCTATGTCGAAACGTCGCCTATACAGAATAAAGAAGTTGTATATCCACACAAATTGTCGCTGAAGGGGTCGTTGTCGGCACAGGTACTACAGATATGTACCCCAGGTACGTTTCTGTATACAGACATGTACCCTAAACAAAGACAAACTACAGAAATGTACCCGGTACCCTATACGGCGGACGAGTCCATATTCCGAAACCCAAAACTGAAACCGTATGTAATTGTTCCCGGTCTACTCCCATTTGTGAGAACTCCCAATTGTGAGACTCCCAGTTATGAGACAGTGGAGTAGGTAATTAACAAAGAAAACACACCATACTCCCCTGTCTGATAGAATGGATTAACCCTAGCTAATTACTGATTTGCTATGTAACTGAATCTTGTGGAAGTCTTAATGAAACTTTATAAGATAAATTGATTAACATACACTTTGTGTAGGTAACTTCGTGATCATTTGAAAGAGAAATTAATTTACCTACTCAGATTTACATCCTTCTCCGAAACTACAAGATATAGTTTAAGAAATAACTCTGAAATACAAGTTTACAGTCGAACTGCCTCTTATGCCAAATCCTTTTTACCCGGCACTACCCGTTATAACCTGGATACCATTTTGAACGGAAACAAAGAATTTACTCCTTGTGTAAACCAGAAAATAGTTGAATCTGTCCACGATTATATCATCAAGACACAACGCTTCAAATTTTCTCAGGAAAATACTTAAATTAACTCAACAACCTTCTCATGATTGATTTATATTCCTACAATAGCTTGTTAGACACACACAACTGTAACTCTCTAATTATGACTACTTAGAGAATAGTTGTATTTGATGTATACTTAAAAATATATTTATGCAATAGTCAATATCGATGACGTCACATCCTCCATTTCATTTTGTATTTTATGTTGCATGGGAGCGGTGTTAACATAAGCAGTAATGCTTGCTTCACCAATCCCAATTCATTTTCATAAATAATAATAAAATATGTTTAAACCAAAATGACTTTCAAACTTCATAATAGTCTATTTCTTCTGTGTAAATAGAATCTTTGATAATCTATTTCATTAATCTACTCATCAATGACTCCTGTGGGTACTCTTCAACAACTGGGCTGATCCCACTTTCATTGTAGGGATGTGGAAACACCACCTATGTGCACTGAACCATTAATTAATGTGTCTCACAACTGGGAGTTCTCACAAATGGGAGGATATGGTTAGTGTTTCATTTGGTATTCTATGTTTAGTTGTTTTCGAGTTAGATTGCAATTCTTCGGTCCGATTTTGAGCCAAACGGACTATAGTGAATGTATATATGCAGCGAATTTCGGATTTTTTCACACAACATTTGATCGTGAGGTGATTATTTGCCAGGTGACTTGAGGTGTTGTAAATATTGCATTTGAAGAAAAGAAATAGGTACTGTGTTCGCCAAAGTATTGCTACTATTCGTATAACATAGATTATTTACGATGCGAAAATATTCGGCTGTTATCTGGTCAATGTGCTGAGCTTACGTGACCACTTGGAGAACATGCAAAGGTCGTCCATGTTTGACATTTCGACGACGTTGTCACAGAGAACGTAGATTTGGGCTGAATCATTTTCTGGCACATTTAATGTTTACTAGTTTCAAGATCACGCTGTTTTGGATTTATCCCCTGCGATGTTATTTAAATAAAGAGTTATATGTCACTTGACACTATGGGGTATTTCTGATGAGTGGTGGGTAATTAAAGTGTTCGTAAAGACTCAATTGCCGTTGTCTTGAGATCTTGTTTACTGGGGGTCTGCGAGTGAGTGAGTGGGTGCATGGGTGGGTAGGTGAGTGAGATTGACGCTGTTTCAGGCGTGTCAGCTTACTGCACTGCCCAGTGTGGACTGGATGCCTAGTGAAAGTGTCGTAGCTGGCGTCTGGGCGTTAATAAACCCTACAACATGTACAGTTACCTACTAATTATGGCCGTTCCACATTGTCAGGGGAGATCTTAGCTCTGGCGTTCCACTCGCTTGGTCCGTTGCAGGATGCTAAGTCTCGGAGTGAGGGGTCGGGCGACCGTGACTCCTAACTAAGGTCATCCAGATTTATTTTTTATGTTTCTCATCTCCAAACTAGTGTGCTGATGAGGGGTGGACGGACGAAAAAAGAAAAAAGAAAAAAAGAGCAGTTTGCCATCTTCTTTACAAGCTGGTGACAGAAAAGTACCCTACTACAGTACCCAGACCATAAAGGGGCTTTTCTTATTGTGAGAATCCTTTTTTCTCAATTTTAGACAGTTCATATAACATTAGATATAAGGTATATATTGAAATCCTGAAATTAACTAAATACGTTATGCTAGAAACGTTTGATAGAGCCTCTTTAAATGTCACATTGGATCAGAATACAACAACAAAGTCAGTTCTTCAAGACTGCCACTTCGTATATTTTTAAGAGATTTATCGCTTTTTGAAGTTTTTTTGTGCCATGGGTCAAACAAAGGCTGTCGTCCACTGGTAGCACAGTGGTTGCAGATGCACAGTTTGTTTTATTTCCAAGTGCAATACGAATTGACATGGCATACGATAACGGGGGAAACGCCATGAAAAATCTGTATATTGTCACGGCATTTCCTACGACAGAACACGAGACAGTGTAATGAAAACTCACTTTATATATCAGCCCGTATGATATTTCCGACAGCAATTCTTCAACTATTGCCGCATTCAAATTTAACAAATAGTGCTCATACTACCACCGACCTCAATGTAAAAAGAATCGGAGATACACCTCCAACCAACGGACCTGTATCCCCTTGGAAGGCCTTTATCGCAAATTTGTAATATTACACATCCCTGACAATTGAAGAAATTCCGTGTAGAATGTAACATTTAGTTATAAATATGAATAGTACGTTTTGGTCAGCAGTTCCACACACATTTCATTTTGTTTTTAAATTCTGACACTATGTTTCTGACGCATACTTAATGTACCATACACCTATTATCTAATTAGTCGGTTGTAGCATATATACCAGTCATCATAGTATCAAATATAAGATTTAGCCCTTATAAAATGTGCCCATCAGTCAGTACTGTGACTCATTATATATGTTAATTTATTGATTCATTTCTTACAAAAGTTTAACACCATTTAACCTCTAAGCATAAGTAATCATTTACAGAGATTTGTCTCAACAAACAACAGATCATTCTGACCACCCAAGGGGATGTGTATGATAGAAATACATGACATATGTATCTTCTTGTTTTGATAATATTATGTTGATACAATATCTCATATGACAGACCGTATACTATCTAGCTATAGCTATATGACAGACCGTATACTATCTAGCTATAGCTATATGACAGACCGTATACTATCTAGCTATAGCTATATGACAGACCGTATACTATCTAGCTATAGCTATATAACAGACCGTATACTATCTAGCTATAGCTATATGACAGACCGTATACTATCTAGCTATAGCTATATGACAGACCGTATACTATCTAGCTATAGCTATATGACAGACCGTATACTACCTAGCTATAGCTTTATATTCTGATTTTCATTCAACTGTTCTCGAAGAACACTTAAGCGTTATGTCTGTTTGTAAAATCAAATATGTTTTTGATGACATGAATTTGAATTTAACCCCCAATCTTTACATGTAGATGTGTATGCATTTATTTATAGTTTTACAAATTTAACAGATAATACTTATGTACAATGACTGAATAAAGTCATGCATGTGTAATGTATTATTAAAGTACACACGCACCATCATACAAAAATATCAGATAAAACTCACACCTTGCATAACAATACTTTCACATTTCGCGCACAGCATCAGCTCCCGGCCCTACTGAATTACATGAATGCAGCCTAATCGGCATAATACCATATAGATTTGTGTACATATGCAATGAATATACACCGCAGGCTTAAAAGTGTGATATTCAGACATCTAGTGCCAGACTTAAATTACCGATTGCAAAACGTCAACAAAACGACAAAACATGACCTGAAAACGATCAGCTGATTCCTCCGCCTCGCTTCGAATGGCCATTTTGCGATTCGTTATTGCAATATAAGCAGTCATGGCTATCCCGGGAGTCAGTTTAAGGTTGGACCGTCCGGATCAGCGCTCCTAGCGAATTAGTGAAGGGAAGATAAATTCAAAAAGATCGCCCATGTAGATGCTTAATTGAGAGACTTTTCAAAATATTTATTATTTTTTTAAAGTTGACTTTTAAGACACGTTTTTCTTTTGATCGGGCTGAAATTATTGCTGTCGGTGACATTTTGCAGAATAAAATATAAAAAATTTGGTTCCGTCGGAAGGAAAATTTTTGGTCGGTCGGGGGATGAGAAACACAGAAAAAAATACGGACGGCCTATCAACATTTCAATCATGTACTGGCACACATACAGTCACAGATAACCGCAACCCCAGGTTCTATACTCACATATGTTTACTCTGTCTCAGTCCATCTCTCTAACTACAACTTCAATACAAGACTAGGTCTCCATGTACCACGCGGGGGAACTGAGTGGCGTTGGTTAGCTTCCAACATATTGAGCACACAACCCGCATACACTGAGCTCCTAGTGCCAAACATGTCTTTTTAAACGGTTCGAACCTAGCCTGATGTTGTGGTCACATGCTTCAACTCATCGTTTTGATTTCGACCCTGCACTCACGTCTTTCGTGATAGGATGAATATTGTGTCTCGTGATTGAATGAATATCGGACAGCACCGCTCGGTGACTCACCCCTTTTCATTGATTTGTTATTTGTTTTCATGTAAGCTTAATCTGTTATGTCTTTCACGACAAATGTGTTCAGTTTAACTTCCCATAGTCTACGCCATTCTCTCGAGACTTTCTGTCTCCATACCGTGCCTAACCGTTATGACTCATGAGCCAAACTGCAAATCTAAGTACTGAATCTTAAAGGCGCCACAAGTCTGCCTCTGTGGTGTACCCCTTATAGAATTGTATGCCTTGAGGACTGCAAGGAGAGGAACAGCCAGGTGTACGCGGAGCACGTGCACAAGTGCCGACAAAGTTATTGAATCATTTACCTGTGCTGTGCTGTCTCCATCCTTTCTCGCACACCTGGCTGTTCCTCTCTTTGTACCCCTCTCTCGAAACAAATAGTGAACTGAGGGAAAATGTTTATAGTTTGTTAAACAACTTTTTTATTTTTAGGACCTAAATTCTGCCAAAAAAATCACAGAGTTGGTCTGATGTTTTGATTATGATCAGTGTTTCATTGAGTATTATATGTTTAGTAGTTTTCGAGTTAGATTGCAATTCATCGGTCCGATTTTGAGCCAAACGGACTATAGGACGCAGTGAAATTTTTCTGCGTCAATTTTTTTTACATTTGTGCGTCGCGTACAACACTGGGTTCAGTTTGTTTATTCCAGTATAATAATAATAATAATAATAATAATAATAATAATAATAATAATAATAATAATAATAATAATAATAAATATGCGGACCTCGCCTTTGAAATGTCTCGCTTGCATCCCAAGTACACTGTCGCCAGGCTCCCCATTGTTCTCGGTGCCCTTGGTTTGGTACCTCCTGATCTCTTGGCGCAGATCAGGAGAGTGCCCGGGTTCTCCACCGGGAGTACAGCCCTTCTGACACTCTGGGTAATGCAGAAGGCTGCAGTGTTGGGGAGCCTTCATATTCTCCGGAAAGTTCTTGGTGGGTTCGACTAGGCAGCGTTTCCTGGGAGAAGTATACCTTATACAAACACCGGGCCAGTTTTGGCCTGAATGACACCAGATAAATACATATATTTTTCAGTAAAATTGAATCAAAGAGTATTATAAAAATATTCATATATATATATACATCAATCACATCCATTCACACTTCATGCTCTCTCACAAATGTTAAAAGGGAGCTATATTACTAATATCAACTTTCTCATCTCTCGTACAGTATTTACCACCCGTTTAAGAGAGAGTTGGTAATATACGACTAATCACAGAAGGAATAAAATACATTCAAATATGCATAAAAATATCACTCATTCACAATACATTCATTCACATACAAGTTACATAGATTATAGTGGTATATAGATCAAAGCTAGACTTGCAATAACCCCCTATAATACATGAATTGCAGAGATTTACAAAAGTCATATTGGATATGGTCTGTTTCCATCAGCCAGCAGAGTTTTTCTTGTGGAGGAAGATTAAGAAAATTATCATAAATCTGCATGCACTTATAAAACAGTTTTTAACGGATATCTTCATAATGGGCACATAATATCACAAAATGTACCTCATCTTCAACAGAATTTGTAGCACACATTGTGCATGATCTCTCATGGATTGGGGTGATGGTATACCGTCCTTTTTCTAGGTTTAGAGGTAGGCTTCCACAGCGCAGCGGTGCCATCAAGCTTCTCCATCGGCCCATGTACACAAATTTATTACCCTTACGATGAATTTGTCGAATTCTGATTGGTCAATAGCCAAAGCATACGAAACCATGTAGGCGGATTTGCCAGGGTGAACGAACCGTACGTAGGCACCCTGTCAAATCAGTCATGTGGCACTCTACACGGGTTTTACAAATGACCTTGACCTTAATGACCCTGCCACAACGTTGAATCAACGTTGAATTTTGGTTGTTTGGTTGATCAACCTTTCATAAACGTTGATTCAACGTTTATCATGCGACCAAAGAAAGTTAGTCGAGATTCGTTTAGTTGTCAACGTTGTTTCAACGTAAGGAACCAACAAAATGTCAACTAATTGTTTCCTTGGCAAATTTGATACATAATTCATATTGGTAATAGGTATCCAACTTAGCAACTATCATTTCGGAACATTAATTTCATAAAAGATCAAGATCGAGCTAGTGACACATATAATCTTATATATTGTTTGATTGTGCATCGATCAACGGACGGAAATATTACGTAAATCGCAATTGAAAATGAAAACATCAATGATTTTAGGTATAAAGTCATCAGTTATCCGAATTGCATTACATTTGATATTTTCCCACAAAACTGTCAAAATTGTATAATTCCCGACAATTTGCTTTCAAACACATGCCAGATCGCCTCGTTTGGCCATATCCGGACATGCGCACAATTATCGCGCGCGCAAAGGCAGCTGATCGTTGTCAGTTTACTTTGGCGAAGTTCAACGCAATATCGTTCTATTTTCAACATCTTCACGGCATGCTGGTGTTTATTTGGTAAGTATGTCCTTCATGTATAATGAAAACGTAGGAATGTTGTTTAAATCTAGCAGGTCAATGTAGCAAGAAACTCCGAATTAGGGCTCATGTTTTATCTCACAAGGGTACCGGTATGTCACGTACATGTTTCTCAAAATTTAGTGGAAGCCCGTGTTTTCCATGAACTTGTTTTGTTATTTTTCAATATATTTGCATGCATATATTTGGCATTTTATTATATAATCGAATAAGATTTCCTTTCGTACCCATCACCTGATTTGAATTTTGCAAATATACATTTTCAAATAATCAATGAAGTACATCAATATAAGGGACCATTCATAATTATATGGCTGCGGGTGGGGTGATGATTGTATGGGTGGGGTGGGGGTGTCACCCATTTTGTTCAGGGGAGCTAAGGGGTCAGCATTTTTGTACACACGCACTATGTTTAATATGATGCTTAGAAATTATGGGAAGGGGAGAGGGCGTCATAGATATTGTACATGACATGCAGGGTGGGGCGTCACTTATTTCGTACATACACTTTACGGGGGGGGGGGGGAGGGTAATTCACATTGTACATGCTTCTTCATAAAAATCATCATCACCCCCAAGCCATACATTATGAACGGTCCCTAAGGGCAGCTATACAAAATCGAATAGAATTTATCAACATTTTATATTGCATCACATTATTATGAACATTTGTTCGTTTGAATAAGTCTATCAGTAAATTATGCATTGAGCACGCTCTGAACCCTGTCAACATATGCATATTATTTGGGGGTGGGGGTGGAGAATGGCGAAAGGAAATCTTTCTCAGATCATGCAACGAAAATTCACATCAAAATGTCTTGTGCAAGTCTTTGTTAAGGATGAAATTGCATATAATTTATTTGAACTTTTATTTATTTACAAAATGTGTAACTTCACTAATGATTCTTTGATGGGACAATTAACAAAACTGCACTCACAGACTTTCATTCTTACACTTGTTTGGAAGGGATGTGATGATTCATGTCTCTTAAAGGTTAAAATGTTACATACAAAAGAAGTAATTTAGTAAGGAACATTTAATTATGAAATAAGATATAATTTTAATGGAATTTGCAGAAATCTCATCTTCGAAGACTGGGTGGCATCAATTTTGTGGATCACATAAAAGGAGCAATGCTAAGGTAACAAGTTTTTAACATTTCACTTGTTTCCAGTATATCCACCACAAAGGTTGATCATGTAAGAGAATAATTTGACAATGATTTCTCCGGAGATGTTTAGTTTAATGAGCACTCCCTTGCTTGGCGCCATATTGTTTTTCGCCGTAAAGAGCTGGATGCGAGAAAGCACATGAGAGGACAGAAGTCATAAATTTATAGAGATATATAGATGTTTATTGCTGGGAGACACACTCTTCAGGTATTTGGTCAGCTGTAGAATTTGAATATGATGTTTCTTTATTATTGTCAAAGTGTAGGTTTTTCATTATTTTGCATTTAAATGTGTGTGCAGTGAAACATACTGAGATTTGGAAGAGTCCATTATTTAGAGTACAGGTATTGTTAGATATCAGCATTTTATGTACATGTTCCCTTGTCAAGATCATCTATCGAGTATATTAGAGAGGTGTATATTTGTAGTGTTTTAAATCAGAGTTATTTTCAGTGTATGACCTACATTTCAATATGTTTTGGCCACCTGTCACCCCTTTGGTCAAATAGAGTAGGACTTCCATTTCTTGGAATTGAGAGTCAGAGATACACTGTTTCCAAGAATTTGCGTGTGCCAGCGATGTTTGTTTACGAGTACATTTAAGTCTTTTTGAGTGTAGATTGGAGTTGTAAGAGATGTTATTCAGTGTCTTATTATTCAGGGTATGATAGATTATTTCTGGCAGTGTAGAGTTTAATCTCATTATTTTATTGTTCATGATTCAGAGAAGCATAGTTATGACGTCGCAGATATTATAGGCACACATAATTCATTATATGAGAGATTTTCTAAGCGTTCCTATAAGAGATTAAGTGTAAACATTTCTGAATTATGAAGAAGTTATTTATCTGAGTTTTATGAGTGTACAAATGACAAAGAGAGACAGAGTAGATAATAGGGAATATATTGTATACTTATGAGAGCTCATTATTGTTTTCAGAACTCCATGATCCATACTTCCTTGTGTTTGGGAATAAATGGTGTTGGAAGACCTCCCACAATAGACTTGTTCTTTGACCTGTGAACCACCACCCATTTTGTTTTCTTATCATTTAATGTAAAATGGCTTTTGTTACAATTTATGACTCCTGTTAGCAAAATTGCTACATCAGTACAACTCCTATTTAATTTGAAATAATCGTTTCCGAGAATCTCTAAAGAAAACTAAATCTGACAGAATAACAACAATCTTCCATTGTTTTGCAGGACAATGTCAAACAATTTGATGTCAAGAATGAATGTTGATGGGCAAAACGGCAAGTTTTCTTTTAAGAATACAAGGTTGTATTCAATCATCTCTGGTAATTTAATTACCAAATGCAGCATTTTCATCATGACCATAGCAAATAATATATGACAGTAAAGCATCGTCTAATTCATCCTAATTCATAGTCTAATTGAATAATCAACTTGCAATTGAGGATTTTCTTTGAAAATGTTTAAGAAAACTTCCATTCCTTTAGTTGAAAATATAAATTGTTTACATTTTTCGTCACATTTTGTATTGATGCTGTTCATATGTTCACATGGCAAGTTACAGCAGTGAAATGAACCTTTCAAGTGATTGATTAAACAAATACTTGAATCATTTAAGACAATATATCTTCCATATAAAATTATTCATGTATTTAAATATAAAATTTCAGAATGTGTCCTATCTCATGGGAATGAGATGGGAATGCATCCGAAGCAAATTTCAAGAAAGAGTTAGGAACGTTTCTGAAGTATCCACCTGACCGCCAGGCAGGGAGTGGCAGAAAGAAGAGAAGCTGTATGTCAGTTTAATGCTATATGCAGATGATATTGTGTTATTATCACAACAGAGATCACCTACAGACTATGTCATGTGTGATGTTTTACATTATGCTTTAAACCACGTTTCTCTGTGTGCGTTTGTGTTCATAAAGATTTCATAAAAAGTGACTGGTTTTATGTGCTGTCTTCAGGTATAGTTCCTGTTCATCTTGGATCCCTTTCATGGTGAAAGTAATTGCATTGTGTTTATTCAGGGGTCTGTCTAATAGCTGAAATTCAGACAAAATGTCTTCTCGGGACAATTTCCACCTTTTCAAGATAACAATACAACAGTAAATAGTTTTTCTTAATTTGGAATACTCTTTTCTTCTTACTGGAATTATACGTCCAACTGACATAAAACTTAAATGAACATTATATTGAATGTGGAATTTTAACCAAGTATTTTATCAGGTAAATATTTTTACTGCAATTTTATGTTTGAACACTGTTTATTGCAGGTAGCTTTTTGGGTATTTTAGCTGGATGCATGAGTTTGGTGCTACTTTAGTGTAGTTTAAAGATGAAGTGCGAGTCTATTTACAGGAAAGCGTAATACCTCCCAGACACAACCACGGAACAACCCATTTTCAACGTTAATAATATGTCAAACTTCAACGTTGATTCCACGTCGGATATCTACGTCTAAAAAACTTTCATATACAACCACGGAACAACCCATTTTCAACGTTAATAATATGTCAAACTTCAACGTTGATTCCACGTCGGATATCTACGTCTAAAAAACTTTCATATACAACCCTTTTTTCAACGTTGATAATAGGTCAAACTTCAACGTTGATTCCACGTCGGACATCTACGTCTAAAAAACTTTCATATACAACCTATTTTCAATCTAATTTCAACGTTGAGGACCAACCTATTCTCAACGTTGAAACAAAAGTTGGAAACTATTTCGCACAATGTTAACACATGTTAACTCAGTTTGTCATTTCTGTAAATACCTGTACCACATTTTATAGCTAAAATACATGGAATTATCATGAAACGGCCCTCCCATTATCAGAAATTTGCTGGCCGCTGCAAATGATATTGGACCGCTCAACCTTAATGACGGGCCACTATCAGTTTTGTTGTCCAGTAACGTCATAGTGGATGCGTGGGCTTACGGTTCATTCGACATTGGCTTTGGACTGGCAGATATTCTGGGTGAAACAAGTCAAAGCAACCCGAATTCCCGCTTTAAATAGCAGTAATATTGGCTTTCTTGCTGGTGCTAACCTCAACAATTCCACTATTAACGTTGTTGTTGGACCAAAACCGAACACTGACATAGTTTGACATGTTGCAGGCTATGGTCTTGTCAAAGGCCAAGGTCGAATATCGTCACTTTCTGTTGTGACGTCACTTGAATTGTTCGATGACGTAATTGCATTCGGGCAGTCAACCCCGTCAGAAGTTGGTTTTGAGTAAACTTACAGTCAAATTCCTTCATTGTTTCCTTTTTCTTTTCAACACAAATTCCATGTATTTTAGCAATAATAACGGTAATGCTGTTTTTGAGGGCATTATCATTTGCAGAAGCCCTAGGTCTTTTTCAACTGCCCGACGAAGGAGGGCAGTTAATGGAAGACCTCGGGCTTCTGCAAATGATAATGCCCTCAAAAATAGCATTACCCTTATAATAGTAAACATGTATCTACACAGTATGGGGACACTGGGCTAATTAAGTTGAAATTCAATAACGGGAAAGAAATGGGCAAGTGTTCAATTGAACATCTATTTTTAATGAGTACAATTCACTGTTTAGGCGTCTCTAAGCGCCATATGTGACCCTGTAGACCATCACGCTGCCCGTGCTGACCGACACAGCCAACCATCGGCCGTGGTCAGTCTTCTGGAAGGAGATCCCCACACCATCCCGGAGACATGACCCGTCAGGCATCACGTCGCCCATGCTCTCATCCAGGCTGTTCACCCATCCGATTCCTCCGTTCTTCAGTCCGCAGAAAAATACATTTCCATTGCCATCCACAGTGACCCCTCTGAGCCGAAGTGTCGTATCAGCCACAGGTATTCTCTTTACTCGTTGGTCCGCATGTATACGGAACAAACAGTTCCGTCCCGAGTCGGACACTAACACCGAGCTGGGGGACTCGGTCGCCATGTTATAAGGGTTCTCAAAACTGTTTCTTAATGATTCAATGTAACAGCAATTATTGTAGCCTAAAATGTCCACGGTATCTGTTGTCCCGGCCAGGATTTGTTTGATCTCCGATAGATGCGCGATGCCGAAATATCTCCTTTTGGTCGTATGCATTACTGTCAAAAACTTCACTATACCTCCCCGTAACTTGACAGTGATCGTGGCGATCTTTTTCAAAGACGGCAGCGTGACAAGGACCGTGTCTTCGTCCTTACGGCAAATTCCTTGTATCCGACCAGCGTCTTTGCCGATTTTATCGAAGTAATGATCCCCTAGAAAAGTTCCTTTTTGGCAGAAAGCCTTCAGACAGCAATTGGCCCAATCCGCGGCCAATATGACACCTGATTTCAGTACCAACACCGACCTGATGTCTGGACGCACCTCGTCACCCTTTACACCCTCAACAGTACAGGAAAACTCTTTTAGGAGGGAAAACCTGGGTATATCACCGTCACGTGGAACGTTGTCATCCACCTCCATTCCATCGGTGTCCGACATCTCAACGTCAACGCTCGACCCTTCCTCGGGGATGTGGACGATGTTCCTGACGTCATGAGACGCAATATTTGTCGCCATCTGAAACATCAAATCACAAGGTCACTTACAGTGGGTGAGTGAGTCAGTTTGGTTATACGCCGCTTTTAGCAATATTCCAGCAATATCACGGCGGGGGACACCAGAGGTCACTTACATCTACGTCTCAGGTTGCGACATTGTCTTGACAACAGACATGCCTTTAAGAAAGTGAATTACATTGGGACGGCGCTTTTGGGGGAAACTGCGGTGGCTGAGGGAGTAGATCAATGGCTCTGTGTACTGATGATTTGGCCTCTCACTTGACTGTGTGGGTTCGAAAACCGGATGGGACCCAAAAAAGCACTAGAATCTACACACTTAAAAAGTGTAATCCCAAACATACAACAATCGTTACATTGTCTTGTGAAGATGCAAACCTGGATGGGTGTAGTTTATACACACGTTGAATATACTTTATCCAAACACATATCATTGTTCTTACTTTTTCCTTGTTTTTACAACTTTCGAAATCAGTTCAAATTATCAAATCATAAGCGTTGAAACAAAAATGAACTTTACAAAATCCGACACTCTTGTAGAGTTGCTTTATTTGATGTTCAGATTGTACCCAAATCATGTCGAATTTGAAGTAAAACAAATCGTGCATAATTAATTAAGCCAGAGATTATATAAATGTGAACAATAGTTATTGTTACTTAATCGGCCAAATAACCAGAGTCAAGTGTTGATGATATTTCTTCCACGTAGATTATAATATCACATGAGTAAATGAAATTATATTGTATGGATGAAAGTATCATTGTGGTTATCACCTACGAAGATGTAAGTATCATCTCCGAGAACAATGTATCATCTACATGCCAACAAAAATAGAATCAAGAGTACTTCTTCGTGATCAGCTGTGCATGCTCAAGGCCGAAAGGTCAACCTCATTTCTACTTTCATTTTCGCGGTAAAACCACATCGTATTAAAATGAAAGTAAATATTCTCAAATGGTTTACATTATAGTTTTAAGGAGATTCACGAGTATAATCCAAGAGTGTTGGTCTATATCTCCAAGTAAAAGACTTTCACATACGTTGTATTCACTGTACAAGTCGGTAGCCAAGCTGAGCAAGTCAGTATAACGATATACAACCCGCTGATACAGGTGCCGTTTGGACTGGTTAGATGGATGTACAGGCCAGTGGTTATACAGAGCTAATTTGTTATTGTAAACGACACGATTTGTATTTAAATACAGGTTGTATTACACGTTAACACTGTCATCATGGGTTGACAACCTTGACAACGACATTAGAACCTATGTCGAAACGTCGCCTATACAGAATAAAGAAGTTGTATATCCACACAAATTGTCCTCATTCCTGATCATGAGTTTCGTTAGAACGTGTGACAAAGGTGGGTAGACCTTTTAGACTGGATGCAGCCGATATTTCCCTGGCGCTTGCTGGGAGATATTTAGCTAGTAATCACACAACAGTTCAAGACACCAACCTTTAAAAATCACAAACAGCGGCCACAAAGTAACGGTGTTAAATCGAAAGTCCCTCGAAGATGGCGATAAAACCTCAGTAGGCTTCAAAGGAAGAGCCCACAATCTAATGCGTTGTCATTTACAGAAGGGGGGTAACTGCTGTTGGAGTACGTGTGGATGCTGTTGGGATTTCCTAACTTCTATTTCCATCTCCACACAGCAAAGAAAGGCTCGCTGATTGAGCGTGCGGCGTAGAGAGTTTCCTGCACTACATCTTGATTTGGAATAGTTCGTGAGTGAGTTTAATTTTACGCCGCACTCAGCAATATTCCAGCTATATGGCGGCGGTTTGTAAATAATCGATTCTGGACCAGACATCCCAGTGATCAACAGCGTAAGCATCGATCTACGCAATTGGGAACCGATGACATGTGTCAACCAAGTCAGCGAGCCTGACCACCCGATAACGTTAGTCGCCTCTTACGACAAGCATTGGTTACTGAAGCTTAAGGTACATTCTGGGCGGATCCATTCATTTTGAAAGGGGGATGGGGGTGTGGGGGTGGGGGTGGTTTCAGGTGGTTCGAACCCCCTGAACACACATACACACACTGCAACGCAAAATTTTCTTCAATGTGGTCTTAAGTCATTTTCCCGAACCCCCTGAACCCCACCTCTGGATCCGCCAATGGAATGTATATGCAGCGAACTTCGGAGTTTTTCACACAACATTTGATCGTGAAGTGATTATTTGGCAGGTGACTTGAGGTGTTGTAAATATTGCATTTGAAGAAAAGAAATAGGTATTGTGTTCGCCAAAGTATTGCTACTATTCGTATAACATAGATTATTTACGATACGAAAATATTCGGCTGTTATCTGGTCAATGTACTGAGCTTACGAGACCACTTGGAGAACATGCAAAAGGTCGTCCATGTTTGACATTTTGGCGACGTTGTCACAGAGAACATAGATTTGGGCTGAATCATTTTCTGGCACATTTAATGTTTACTAGTTTCAAGGTCACGCTGTTTTGGATTTATCCCCTGCGATGTTATTTAAATAAAGAGTTATATGTCACTTGACACTATGGGGTATTTCTGATGAGTGTTTAGGGCGTGTCAGCTTACTGCACTGCCCAGTGTGGACTGGATGCCTACTGAAAGTGTCGTAGCTGGAGGTTAATAAACCCTACAACATGTACAGTTACCTACTAATTATGGCCGTTCCACATTGTCAGGGGAGATCTTAGCTCTGGCGTTCTACTCGCTTGGTCCGTTGCAGGATGCTAAGTCTCGGAGTGAGGGGTCGGGCGACCGTGACTCCTAACTAAGCACATTTCAATCATGTACTGGCACACATACATTCACAGATAACCGCAACCCCAGGTTCTATACTCACATATGTTTACTCTGTCTCAGTCCATCTCTCTAACTACAACTTCAATACAAGACTAGGTCTCCATGTACCACGCGGGGGAACTGAGTGGCGTTGGTTAGCTTCCAACATATTGAGCAGACAACCCGCATACACTGAGCTCCTAGTGCCAAACATGTCTTTTTAAACGGTTCGAACCTAGCCTGACTTTGTGGTCACATGCTTCAACTCATCGTTTTGATTACGACCCTGCACTCACGTCTTTCGTGATAGGATGAATATTGTGTCTCGTGATTGAATGAATATCGGGCAGCACCGCTCGGTGACTCACCCCTTTTCATTGATTTGTTATTTGTTTTCATGTAAGCTGAATCTGTTATGTCTTTCCGACGAATGTGTTCTGCTTCTACTTTCCATAGTCTACGGCTAAACGCCATTCTCTCGAGACTTTCTGTCTCCATACCTAACCGTTATGACTCATGAGCCAAACTGCAAATCTACATACGGAATCTGATGTAATTCTCAAATGGTTTAGGGATGCAGTTTTACCTTATAACAAAAGCCATACCATGGCTCATACCGCGAAGCTCCCAAGAACGACCACCAACACTCAGCCGGGCTTTGTCATAGAAAAAACACAACCAAGTGATTGTCTTGCTATCATCTTCAGTGCTTGGGACAGTGAACCAAGTTGTCAGGGTATTAGGTGCACGGTTACATCCATTTGATTTTGATTTCATGATATGCTGAACACTGATCAAACCCCAGATGGGTGAAGATGATTCTTTGTTTCTCAGAACTAAAAGGTGGAAGTGAAAAGTCTTGCATGATAAGCTCACCTCAAGATGGAGGGCAGTAAAGAAAGCACAACACACTCCCTGACAGTTGGTACAATCATGTTTTATTATCTTGCACTGACCTTGACATCTGGAGCCATCTGGTGGCGACCCAGAACCAACATATACACTATGTACAAAACAAACTGTATACATACCGTGTTCACTTTAGTAGGGTAACAGACGTTTGGATTCACCTCCACTTAAGGGCATTTAAGCATCATCTGCATTTCTTGAAGAACACACTTTTATACCTCAAAATTGTTGAAAAATGCATGTACACAAAGTCGTGTCAGAATTTTGAATTTGTGGATGCCTTCCGGTTTCTAGAGCCTTCAAAAAGTATTAACACTTTCAGCTTAACTGTTTGGAAACATCATTATTTCATTAGTTCAGAAAAGAAAATTTTACTTCCTCAGAAAACACTTTTGTCTCTGTTGGACATGATGAAATAAGAACCAAACAAGTGCCTCTTCAGGCGAAAATCTTGATAAAATACATATTCAAAGAATACAAAGAGTTTTTTTTGTAAAACATTGGCAACGTTTGTGCATTATGATAAACTAAGCTATTTCTAAAAACAAAGGAATGAAATGACAAATTTACAAAACATGACTGACTTGTGACTGATAATAAATGCAAATCATCATACATGAAAATATACAGATCTCCAGGACAGTCTGACAGCTGACCACTTGGACACAAACCATTGTCAGACAGAAATACACAGCTGGTGAAGTCGGTAACATCACATTCAACCTACAGATAAGCAATGTGGGTCAAACATCTCACATAAACAATAGTTCCCAGTGTTACATAAGGCATACATCTATAAGGGGTACACCCCACAGGCGGACTTGTGGAAGGGGATAGTGTGTAAACAGACAAACTTTTAAAGTGATCAGAAACAAACTAGGACAAACACATTTATGTTTATAACCTCAAATACAGTCCAGGAACTGGTTCGCTATCAAACTGGAAGATACAAAGTTTTTTGGAGACAAAAATATAACCTCTAGAACAATAACAGAAATTTGACTTCACGAAAATACAAAAGAAAAATAACATCGATGAGTAGACAAAACCAACCTGCAACTGCCAAAACAATGTGGGCGTTCAAAACACCTCCCCCACGTCCTGATTTTGTCCATCACTGTCACCTCAGCATCCAGTGTTTCACAAAGTGTCAGATTTCAGAAATAAATGCTTTGAGTTTCACTCTTGATCAACTTCAGAAGAGGTAACAATGACCTATAAAGATGAGAGATGTTCTATTTTACACAGAAATATTTACAAGAAATGTACATATTAACAAATTCAACAATGTTTAAAATGTATTGTCATAAACTAACCACTGATTCATACACATGTAACAACGTAGCAAGTGTTTAAGTAAACCAACTAGACTATCACAGTTTCTTCCAATGTTCACATCCTGTGAATCTACAATGGATAAATACATCAACCGGAATGTCTTGGTATATCATCTCCTCATTAAATTATTTTTAATAAATAAATATCTCGGCCTGTTTGAAGCACACAAATTAAAACATGATATTTAGAAACCTATTGGTAAAGAAAGAATGCCAAATAATATCTTTGTTTTTTCACAGTTCCATGCCATTTTGAGTCTGATTTAAAGAATACTCTTCATGAACCCATTTTTCTTCATAAAAACTCCAACAATATATTTGACCATGACACTATGGTACAGAAAGTGATTTCACCAAGACATTAGGGTCTGACAAGTATAAAATTAGCAACATTTATATCATGATAGCCTCTGATTAGTGGATATACAGGTGCTAAAGTCATTCTTGGTGCAAAAATAGAAATGGTTGATATATTTCATATAAAAACACTCTGCCTACAGTTAAAGGCAAAAATATTCCTTTCCAAACATTCAGCTAGAGTTGTCTCCCTTATATCAGAGCTAGCCACCAACAACAAAATTCCTTTCACATTGTATTTGAGTGTACAAATTCATATCAGAATCAGCAGGAGGTATTCTGTGCAAAGTTTGTCTTTGAAAAATGAATCATTCAGCATGTGTGAGCACCATACTTTCAACATTCAGTCAAACTGCTTACACGTTCCCCTCACGGAAACTTTCCAAATATTCACTGCTCAAACTACAAGCTCAAATTCACCAAATATCTTCCAGAAAAACAATTATGAAATCATATTTACTGTCTAATTCAGTACCATTCAAAGCCAACACATAATACTTTCGTGACAGTATTACCACTTATCAGTGATTTGTACCTTTCGAAAAATTCCATTGTTTTCACTGACTTGGACACCGTGTCAAAGGTGGTGGATGCTAATCATGAGTTACTGTGTACATGAAGGTCTGCACAGAAACCTCTCCCACAAATTGTTAACAAGCACCATCTACTGCAGCAAGATCATATGAAAACTGCCTTCACTAACATAACAAATCAATTAGATTTCGTAAAGAAACTGAATTTATAAAGAGTTGAGTTTAGTTTTATGCCGCACTCAGCAATATTCCAGCTATATGGCAGGAATTTATAAGGAACATTTTATGTCTAGTGTTAAAGTTCAGCTACAACATGCATTTGCACACTTTACAGAAACAGGCGAGCACTATTTCACAAAGAACTGTTTTGATTGCTGCAACAAAGACAAACCTTTCAACCGTCGGTGTTCTGGTGAACATTACATTTCCAACATTTCATAAACACTTACATGAATCTCTTTAACTAGTGTGTGGAATTATCCACTGACTGTGCCCTGTAAAATCTACCAGAATTCATGCCAGGCGTTGTATTACTAGTGACAGCTATTGCCAGTATGAACAGCCCGCACCAGGGTAGTATATCACATCAACAACACTTTCCATACCTCAGTCAACACCTTATCACAGGGCTGAACATAATTTATTGTTGAAGCATTGGAAAGAAAAGTTAACATACATTTTTATTGCAACACAGCAGCAGCAAACTCAACAAGGATTCATCATCTCATACCTTTAAATACCGGGAACTTTCAAGAAAGTTCTTAAAAGCACTACTTATAAGCACATTTTTCCAATACTTATATAGGAAAATAAACAGGATTACTTCAGTTCAAATAAAACATCACTAAAGGACTACGTCTTTCAGTAGTTGTGACACCGAGTTATCAGTTTCAAATACATCACTAACATCTTCTTCTTTCCCTTCTATGGTAAAACGGCCTGAAGAATGTCACTGTGAAATCATGTTTCACCAACAAGTGCAACAGAACCTAGTCGAACAGATGAAGCAACAACCAAACTAAAATGCGTAAAATGTTTCGCACTTTTCCAAATACATTTCAACTCTCTCTAACACATGCATTCACCTTATCAAACAAAATGTTCCATCTAAAAAGTTGGACATAATTTGTTTCAAATGTTCGTTGATATACACTATACCTTCCCTTTCAGAAAGGCAAATCTGATCTAACACCATCAAACCAGTCAACTGACAAGCAGACCCAGTTGATAATCCTCTCAAATCAGTCTGACTTCAAAGCAGTTCTCTCACTCATAAAAGTCAAAAATAGATTTTACAATTTTGGGTTTGAGCAAACAAACATTTCCCAGTGTTAAAATCTAGTTTCCCCCGAGGAGGCTTGGTGAGGCGTGGCTCATCCCTGCTGGCTTCAGGGGTGGGTGTTTGGGGGGTACATCTGGCCGGTGCTGGACACAGGGTTGGGTCCGGTGGCGGTGGCCGAGCTGGAGGTGGTGGCCGTGGAGGAGGCTGCTACAGCAGCCAGGTACTGGGCCTCCAGGGCGTTGGGGGTCAGGGGGCCGTGGCCCTCCTCAAAATCCTTCGTAGCTGCAGCAGACTGAGCCATCATTTTCTGTCGGACTTCACGGATCTTCAGTTGGAGACATACTTTAGTGGGGAAGATGTCTTGGTGCTTGGACTGAAAGCCGGCTGTTGCTTGTGCTGGAACAATGTAAAACAGTTCATCCAAGGGCCAGTGATCTTACATCAATTTCGCATCACCTGCTAAAGAGTTATAAGAAACCATGAAGAAAACATAATTCCAGTTTAAACTTGTTTTTAATTACTTCAGAGCCTGATAATCCCACTTACAAGTAACAATATTCCCAACTGTTTCCTAAGCTAACTCTGGTCAGTGAACTGTAAAACCCTCAAACAGCATTACCATAGGTCCAAACAGTCAGACTTTTCGTTCAAGGAGTTTTTCTCATACTATTAAAAAATCAGTCGGTACCGGTATAATTTTTCAGAAATTTGATTCTGAAATCTGCAAAAAGTAAACTCAAATTGCCAACCATGAGTCAGATATCAATGAGTACATAGCCTGGAGACATCACAGATATTGATGCAGATGTCGCACTGATCTACAGAAATGGGAGGACTATTCTTTGTTGATCATCTATTCATGCACAAACAAAAATCACAACAAAACTTCAGTAACTAGACAGGTGGGCATGACACTATTTCACCCATGGCTACAGACCACCTGTCCTTGTTGCCATCAAGCAGGGTTAAATCTAACATAAGAATCAGGCTACTTTCACCACTAAGTCCTCATTCTAAGTGGAATCAGAAACTAGTATTTTGAAAAATATTTTGACAGTGCTTTCTCAAGTGGAAAGCTTTCAAATACAGTGACTAAATACACTTTCAGATGACAAGTAATCAACTGCCGCCTGTTTGTATGTGTCCTGCCATGATGTCCACCTACCGGTAGGAAACAGCCCTTGTTCCTCAAACAGCTGCATGACAAGCTGTCGTCTCTGGTCCAGCAATCGGCGGTTGGAGAACGCACCCGGGGAACTCGGAGTCTTCGGAGTGCGAGGGGAGTTCAAATCCTCATATTCCAACAAACCTGTGAACAGAGGTGGACAGGAAATTGTGAAAAAACAACCTCTGAGGTCCAGTTTATATACATAAAAATTACATTCAAAATACCATCCATTACTATGTCAAGACATTGTTTACTAGCCCTCATTCCACAAAGCTATCTTAGTACTATGACCATTGTAAGCCAGTGTATCTGACTTATCACCTTAGCCCTGAGATCTGGGTCTCTTAATGGGATCCTGAAGGGCAACCCCTTACAGGCAGTGTGCAACATCCACTCACATTAGAAATATGCTGCAACACGAGGACAGCCTGGAATAGTCTGCGTGT
The DNA here is from genome assembly GCF_003918875.1 of Haliotis rubra. Taxonomy (NCBI): domain Eukaryota; kingdom Metazoa; phylum Mollusca; class Gastropoda; order Lepetellida; family Haliotidae; genus Haliotis; species Haliotis rubra. The sequence goes on along the minus strand of NW_025767030.1, from coordinate 1,027,039 downwards.
GGTTAGGCTGTGTTGCCCAGTACAACATTCATTAAACTCAATTTAAGAAATAAGATCTAGAAAAAACATACACTCACTCATTTTGTTCACAAAATCTGGATCTTTTAAAGCTTCAAGATTAAAGTTGGACCCAAAGAATTTGGTGTCTTCAAATCTGGCACTGTGAGGAGTCTTGGGTGTGGTCGTCTCGGACTCGCTGGAGAACTTGTTACTGTCAGTCTCCCCAATGTCCCCTTTGACTGGACACAGAAACACATACATCAATGAGCACCGCAACATTCAACAAGAGTCATAGAGCACAAGTATAAAAACTGGAAAGCATTAGATATATCATATACAGTAGAACATGGATATAGCTAGCACGGATATAGCGTACAAACGGATATAGCGAACAAATTTAAAAGTCCCGTCAACAGTCCTTTATAATATCATTAAATTATACGCGAATAACGAACTCGTGAGTAGCGAATTAACGGCTATAGCGAACTGATTTACTACCCCCAAGACCCAATTAAGGACGTGATTAGCGAACTCACTCAGTGTCAGCTCAGCCACTTAGCGGTACAGTATACATCAATCTTGTTGGCGGTGAATCAACATTGATTGATGGTCATTAATTAATTAACAAAACAAACATATCGTGTTTAACCCATTCAACAACCGTAGTATGATTGGCTGCCTTAGGTCACTTGTCTGATTTTCACCAATCACGAGCCTTATAGCATACTGTGGCGAAAAAGCCTCATTAAAAACCAATCTTTATCCAATAAAATCGCTTTTTACAACTGTGAAAATACTCTCGGCGAGGGTACAGTGATATTGTTGATGTTCCAGAGCTGTCGAACGATACCAGACACCAACGATTCGCCTCGCATGTTATTCATACGAAGCTTCGAAAACGGAGGTATTTCCCGTTGTTGTGTCATGTTAACGAACGGAAAGCCTGATTACATAAAAATGAAAATATAAAAGAAAAAGCCACGGGCATGTTAGGACATGTCACAAATGGAAAAAAAAATCGCTACAGTTTTTGCTTCTTTCGTGGTTTATCTGGACACTATAAATGTAAGCTTGCATTTTCATTAAAAAATAAAATAAATTTATTTAAGTTGTAGTTGTATTATTTCAATTTTATTATAAAAATAAACTTCATATTTATCAACATGATATAGGTAATGTCTGTGAATGTCTACATCTCAGCAATCCAAGATGGCGGTCAAATGTGAATAACGAACAACGGATATAGCGAACTAAATTTCTTGGTCCCTTGGAGTTCGTTATATCCGTGTTCTACTGTAGTAGTTTATATAAAATCAAAACAAAATCCATGCTATAGGTTTTAATAACAAAAGTCATCAGAAGATGACAAATCCCCCATTAATTTGAAAGACAAATCATCTGAGAGTAACTAAGTCAAAATCCAGAAAGAGCAAAAGGCACCACTTTGGGATCTGTCTCATATATCTGCCAAGTTTTATTGACAGATATTGAGCAAGATTTTACTTAAGCTCCAGAAACGAAATCCACCCCCTAAATGTGTCCAAATTGTTTCCATGAAAATCCAGAAAAACCAAAATGCCAAAAATCTGTAAATAACAAAAAGCACCACTTTTGTTGAAAAATATGGAATGTCTTTTTAGTTATGCTCCGGAAACAAATGATTACGGACAGACGGACGAGGCGGTGATTATATCCAGCGTTTAAAATTCCCGTCTGCCCGACCGTCAGGAACGGTCTATTTTCATCTCGGACGGTCAAATTTCAAAAGCAGCCTGTCCGGTGGTTTGGTAGATATTTTTACCCACCTAAGAGTAAATATTTCATAATATCAGACAGGTTCTCTTGTCGTCAGTTTGAGGTGATTAAGGTATTATGATCATTGTGTTAAACTACTTCCGATTGGACAGTTCATGTTACGATAACCAATCACAATCATGTACATTCAGTTTACCTAAACTCGGTGCATTGCTTGTTAGTGCTATGTAGTTCATTGCGATGCCTACAAACAGTGAATGGAGCTTGTGCGAGTTGGAAATGGCACTCACAGTTTTTAATTGTTGAAAACCGGACAGGCAAGTTTGTATCCAGACTGGCAATTTTTTTAAGTTACCAGTCCGTCTGTCTGGCTTGAAATTTTGGGAGTTTTTTAACACTGCTATATCCCCCCACAGTATAGGCCAAATAAACTTTGTGGACAACATGAAGTACACACCCAGTCCGGAGACCTTCCTCCTCTTCCTGTAGACATTGATGATCGCCCTGGGACTCTGGGGGATGGGAGTCTTCGACTCGGTCTCTTCAGGCACAAACTGAGGAAGGGATTCAAACTTCCTCTCGAAGTTGACGGTTTCCAGCACCCTGAGGGACCGTTTAGAAAATACTTATTACTCAGCTGCTTACATACTATGTTGACAGAGGGATGCCACAAAGGAATCATCCCCTTTCATTAGCCTTGTTATCCTGCCTGCCGGTAAAACAATCTATACATCGTAATCTGGTCAACAACTACTGCACAGCAGTCTGGTCAATAGTTACTGCACAGCATTATTGTAAATAGTTACTGCACAGCATTATTGTAAATAGTAACAGCACAGCATTATTGTAAATAGTTACTGCACAGCATTATTGTAAATAGTTACTGCACAGCATTATTGTAAATAGTTACTGCACAGCAGTTACTGCACAGCATTATTGTAAATAGTTAACTGCACAGCATTATTGTAAATAGTTACTGCACAGCATTATTGTAAATAGTAACAGCACAGCATTATTGTAAATAGTTACTGCACAGCATTATTTAAATTGTTACTGCAATAGTAAATAGTTACAGCACAGCATTATTGTAAATAGTAACTGCAGCATTATTGCAGTTACTGCACAGGTGTAAATAGTAACTGCACAGCATTATTGTAAATAGTAACTGCACAGCATTATTGTAAATAGTTACTGCACAGCATTATTGTAAATAGTAACAGCACAGCAGTCTGGTCAATAGTTACTGCACAGCATTATTGTAAATAGTTACTGCACAGCATTATTGTAAATAGTTACTGCACAGCATTATTGTAAATAGTTACTGCACAGCATTATTGTAAATAGTTACTGCACAGCATTATTGTAAATAGTAACTGCACTGCATTATTGTAAATAGTAACAGCACAGCATTATTGTAAATAGTTACTGCACAGCATTATTGTAAATAGTAACAGCACAGCATTATTGTAAATAGCTACTGCACAGCATTATTGTAAATAGTAACAGCACAGCAGTCTGGTCAAGAATAAAATGAAAACCTCTCTTGGAAGACACAAAAAATCAACTCTCATGAAATATTTTGTACAGAGAAGTGTCATGTGTGCACTGTCCCTCTGTAGTACTACAGGTGAATATAGTGAACAGATCCTAAAACAGACCCTAGTACTACAGGGAACCAGGTCTAGGACAATTGCCACCCGGAGATTGCCACCCACAACATAAAATAATAATTCATTTTTGTCGTGGGTAGCAATTGTCCGGGTGGCAATTGTCCTGCTCCCCAGGGAACCATGTACAGGTGACCTGTGTTGCGGCACCTGAGCCATGTTTCAACACTTACTTGTCCATGCCATCATCCACCGTCTTCTTGAAGAAGCTCCTGCGTGGGCTGTTGAGACTGGGTGAAGGCATCGGGGCGCTGGAGGTCTGCAGTACATGTGGAGGGACGGACAGAGGTGGGGGCTTGTGCTTGGCTTTGGGCTGGAGCAAACACAACAAGGATGTCAACAGCAAAAGAAATCTTTAAAATGTCTGCTATATAAGTGGAATCATACATATCAGTTTTCCTGAAAGAAACTGTATTTCTGACAAGGGTATTGATGTTGAAAATATCTCATGAATTTGTTGATACTCCCTTTTAGTGGAGAATATAGCCTTGCATTCCGATTTGAAGAATAGTACAAATAATCAATTTTACAATTTCATCAACTGCTTCTGCAAACCAATTATCAACACTGGATTGATGATGATGATAATGATGATGATGATGATGATGCCCCACCTGTGACGGTGTTTCCGGTGATGCTGCTGCTGCTGCTGATGCTGCTGATGGCGCAGGACTGGACTGTGTCTCAGACATGGCTTCCATCAATGGGTGATCCCCCTCACCCTGGTCTCTGTTGGGGGAGGACTCTTGTGACAGCATCCCCTGGTCTTCATGGACGTCAGACAGGGGGCTCGGCTTCTTCCTCTTCACCCTCATCTCAGACTCGCGAAGCTGACTGTATTTCTTCCCCTTACAGGCCCGTTGTGGTTTCTCCCCACTGTCCGAGTCCTTCATTACATCAAAGCTGAATGTGACCTCACGGGTGTCCACAGTTGTCCGCCCCTGGCTCATGGCTGACTGCAGAGGCTGAGGAGGTGGTGGTGGCGGCTGAGTCTCTACCTGCGTCATGACAGGCTGTGGGGGTGGAGGTGGTCTGTGGATGGGGGTAGGGGAAGGGGCAGGGCTGCAGTGTATTGGGGTACCAGGACTAGGAGACAGGTGATATCCTGGGGAGGGGGAGGGGCGTGGAGAGCTGACCGACACCTGGCGACCTGTGGACATGAAGGTAACTATTTACAATGATACAAGTAAAGAGTGAGTGAGTGAGTGAGTTTAGTTTTACGCCGCTTTTAGCAATATTCCAGCAATATCACGGCGGGGGACACCAGATATAGGCTTCACATATTGCACCCATGTAGGGAATCGAACCCCGGTCTTCAGCGTGACGAGCGAACGCTTTAACCACTAGGCTACCCCACCGCTCCACAAGTAAAAGAGTGTGAGTGTGCGAGATCAGTTTTACGCCGCTTTTAGCAATATTCCCGCCATATGACGGGGTGGGACACCAGACATGGGCTTCACAAAGTGTACCCATGTGGGGAATTGAACCCGGCATGACAAGTGAATGCTTTAACCACTAGGCTACCCCAACGCCCTGTAAAAGAAAGTGAGCAAGAAGGGTTTTACGCCGCTTATAGCAATATTCCAGCAATATCACATTGGGGGTCAAGAAATGGTCTTTACACATTATCCCCGTGTGAGGATTAGAACCCAGTCTTTGGCATGATAAGCGAACGCTCTAACAACTAGGCTAAAAAAACGCCCCAGGAAAAGAAAATCAGGATACAGAACACTGATACAGAACACTGGTACAGAACACTTAGAATTACTGAATTCTCAAGGAGTACATCTTTGGGTAAATTATCAAGTATGGCTGACCTTGAGAGACCGGTGGTCTCTGCAGACTCTCCGTGGCAACGGGGATGCTGGCAAGGGTGGCCTTCACCTTAGTAGGTCGAGTCTGGAAGTTAGGGTTGCTGATGTAGCCTATCTCTCCCTTCCCATCTGTGGGGAAAGTGATGTAGCTGGAAGACCGCACATTCATCACACCTGGAAACAATGAGAAATAAAGACAAATACAAACTGGGCAAGACTCACTCTTGGACAGTGTCCTCCCACTTCACCTCCAACATCCACTTTTACCCATTTGGTTCGGAAATTAATTAGGTGATCTGGGTATGTCATGCCTTGTTGATTACTCAGGATTAGGTGAAGTGGGTATGTCATACCTTGTTGATTACTCAGGATTAGGTGATGTGGGTATGTCATGCCTTGTTGATTACTCAGGATTAGGTGATGTGGGTATGTCATGCCTTGTTGATTACTCAGGATTAGGTGATGTGGGTATGTCATGCCTTGTTGATTACTCAGGATTAGGTGATGTGGGTATGTCATGCCTTGTTGATTACTCAGGATTAGGTGAAGTGGGTATGTCATGCCTTGTTGATTACTCAGGATTAGGTGATGTGGGTATGTCATGCCTTGTTGATTACTCAGGATTAGGTGAAGTGGGTATGTCATGCCTTGTTGATTACTCAGGATTAGGTGAAGTGGGTATGAGTCCATATATTGTGATCAGAGGGGGTTTTGCAACTATGTCGGAGAAAAAGAATGACATACTCAGTGTGATAGAATTAATGAATATATGTTATACATCTTATATATATTTTATTTATTCAATTGATAAATTAACATTTTATGATACATACATGTATGCATGACCTGCTCAGTAATGAATTAATACATGCAGTAATGCAACTGCAACCAAGTCATTAGGTCTACATGACATGACACCCGAATCATTAGGTCTACATGACATGACACCCGAGTCAGAAGGTCTACATGACATCCAAATCATTAGGTCTACATGACATGACACCCGAGTCACTAGGTCTACATGACATGACACCCGAGTCACTAGGTCTACATGACATGACACCCGAATCAGAAGGTCAACATGACATGACACCCAAATCAGAAGGTCTACATGACATGACACCCATGGCACTTGGTCTACATGACATGACACCCGAGTCACTAGGTCTACATGACATGACACCCATGGCACTTGGTCTACATGATATGACACCCGAGTCACTAGGTCTACATGACATGACACCCGAATCAGAAGGTCTACATGACATGACACCCGAGTCACTAGGTCTACATGACATGACACCCGAGTCAGAAGGTCTACATGACATCGAATCACTAGGTCTACATGACATGACACCCATGGCACGTGGTCTACATGACATGACCCCCGAGTCACTAGGTCTACATGACATGACCCCCGAATCAGGTCTACATGACATGACACCCGAATCAGAAGGTCTACATGACATGACACCCGAATCAGAAGGTCTACATGACATCCGAGTCACTAGGTCTACATGACATGACACCCGAGTCACTAGGTCTACATGACATGACACCCGAATCAGAAGGTCTACATGACATGACCCCCGAATCAGAAGGTCTACATGACATGACACCCATGGCACTTGGTCTACATGACATGACACCCGAGTCACTAGGTCTACATGACATGACACCCATGGCACTTGGTCTACATGACATGACACCCGAGTCACTAGGTCTACATGACATGACACCCGAATCAGGTCTACATGACATGACACCCGAGTCAGAAGGTCTACATGACATGACACCCAAATCAGAAGGTCTACATGACATGACCCCCGAGTCACTAGGTCTACATGACATGACACACATGGCACTAGGTCTACATGACATGACACCCGAGTCACTAGGTCTACATGACATGACACCCGAGTCACTAGGTCTACATGACATGACACCCGAGTCACTAGGTCTACATGACATGACACCCGAGTCACTAGGTCTACATGACATGACACCCGAGTCACTTGGTCTACATACCGTAATACATGGGACTCTGAGCCTGTGGTGGGCTCTGCTGTGTCTTGTGCGCAGACAGCTGAGGTTTGGGGGCAATGTTTGGCTGGGCAGCAGGTGCTGGACTGGTGGCCAGTGATGGAGATCGGACTGCTTGTGGTTGAATCAGGACCTGTTGTACGGTGCTCTGGTTCACTGTTGGCGAAACCAGACCATTTCTTTAAGAATTATAGGAAGGGAAGGTAACTAAACATTTGTTGAGAAGTATGCTTTAGAGGCTCCTAAACCTCGGACACACAATGTGTTGGCCTTGCCAAATGAGAAAGGTCACAGCTGGAAAGAAAGCAGGAAGCAAGCTGTATCCACCAGACCTAACAACATGGGGGTTAACGTTTATTTCACTACTTCCCATCTGAACTATCAATGATTGCAGAGGTCACAAATTACTTGGCTGGTGTGGGTTTCGGTCAAGTGTTGTGACCTACCTTGAGGCACAGAGCCAACATAGGCAGGGATGTACGCATGGGACACCTCAGTTTTGTTTCCTGGGGGAGTTGTTGCCACAGGCACGGCTAGGCCCGTCCCTTGCTGGACGTACGCAATTCTGGAAGGAAATCAAAGATGACCTGATAACAGCAACATTACACAAAAGTGTCAAGATTTGATTTGGAAAATTTGAAAATATGTTTTGTATTTATTTAAAATATTATCATCCTGATAACAAATGTCTGCTTATGCTGTTCCTTGTGCATGTTATACTCAGTAACTTTATGGGCAACACTTTACCGCATCAACATGCTCGACATTTTTATTGAAGTTTGGAATTTACTCACTTCTGTGTAGAAGGCAAGAGAATACGCTGTTGTTGCTGCTGCTGCTGCTGTTGCTGTTGCTGTAGTTGTTGTGATATGACACTCTGCGACTGTGTGGGCTGCATCTGATGCTGCACCGAGGGATGTGGCACAGTGAGGGACACTACGGGCTGACCCAGCTGTACGTGATGCGGGGATGTGGCCAGCACTGCTGGCGACGGATTCACAGTCACGAGTTGTGTAACCATGGCAACAGCCTTTGTTTGCTGAGGGTGCTGTTTGGGTGCTGCCATCAAAGTCTGTGTTTGTTGCTGTGGCAACATCTTGTTTTGAGGAGAGTTTGTCATTCGAAGTCCTCCAGGTGCTGTGCTGATCTGGAAGTTACTGGTCTGAACCTGTGCAGGCTGGGCCACATTATTGCTGGCCACAGCAACAATGTTCTGCTGCACAGCACCTCCTGGCAGCGCCATCTGCAGAACATTCTGTACCTTGCCCCCAAGGGGAGCAGGCTGGACTCGGACTGACGGTAGGATGTACTGGACGTGCGTGGGTTGCAGGGTGGGCTGTGTGGGTGTCTGGGGCTGCTGGATGGCCATGGTGGCAGTGCCAGGACTTGACTGGTTCGTCTTCAGTACCACATTAGTCAGCAACGCTGGAGAGGCCAGGTTCTGCACTTGCTGCTGCGGCTGCTGCTGCACGCTCTGGGGAGGCGCGATGTTGCGTAATGTTGTAACATATCCACCTGAGTTGACCGAAGTCTGCACACTAGCACTATTGTTGAGTTTATTTGCTGTGACAGCACTAACAGCTGGGGAGTTGAGAATTGTCATACCATAGGGGCTGCTTGGAATGCTCTGTAACAGAATTGTGCTCACGTTTTTCATGCTGCCATTAGAATTGTTGCTGGTCAAGAGAGTCTGTTGGGGGATACATACATTGTTAACAGAGGCAGTTTTAGATGATGTTGTCTGCGGTAGATTGTGAATAGGCTTTGAGGCAATGGGGATGGGAGTTGTGATGGGTTTGTCCGTTGTGGAAAAGGTTGGTGCCACACTTCCACCAACATGCCCTGCATGAGTTACCATCACCTGCGGTGTGGAGGGAAACTGGACAGTACTGGCCATGGGCGGCCGTGTGGCATGATGTGAGGACACGGGAGATGCCTGGCTTGGAGAATATGAAAGAGGACTCTGAGGCACGGGTTTCGCAGCTCGGGACTTCTGCGTCATCTTCCCCATCACTGGACCCCGCCCGTTCTGCTTGCCGAGAGTGGTCTGCATGTTGGAGGACACAATCAGCTGCTGCTTGTCCTGGGTCATGGTGATGTTGTGGATTTTCATCTGACCAAGCTTGACAGTCTGCTGCTGTGTGCCAGGCATACGCGAACTAGAGCTGTACATGCCCCCGTCGTCCTCACGGGCTTCAGTGAGTATGTCCAGAGAACTGGCCGACATAAGTCGGCCATCACGAGACTTGGCTTTAAACACGGCTCCCTTTGGCTGAAAGCTGGAGCCTGTGCTTGAGGGTCTTGGCATAAGCAGCCCTTCAGCCAGCTGCTTGTTGATGGGGAAGCTCACATCCATCTCCATCTGAGGATCGGGCATGCGACGGATGGGTTTGGGACGGTAAGCAATGTCTGCAGGGGTGATGTTCTTCATGACTGGGGAGAAGCGCTGTTGGGGGAAGGCCTTGTTCTCGATGAGTGTGTCTTCCTCTGTCTGACTGTCTGTCTCGCTGTCAGACACATGCTCCTTACAGTTGAGGTCAATTCCGCCCATCTCACCACCAGCATTGCCGCCACCTTCTGGGCACACAGAAAACAGCTTGTAAGATTCAGAGATCAAGCAATCATCAGCTTATACCAGTATCCTCAGCACAGCAAAGCAAAATAGAAATAATCTTCTGGGGCCCGTTTCACAAAGCGATCGTAGCAACTGTCGTAAATCTATGTTAAAGTATGGGAGTTACAATCACCTTAGCGCTACGACAGTCGTAAGGCTATGTTAAGGTATGGGAGTTACGATCACCTTAGCACTATGACAGTCGTAAGTCTATGTTAAAGTATGGGAGTTAAGATCACCTTAGCGCTACGACAGTCGTAAGTATATGTTAAAGTATGGGAGTTAAGATCACCTTAGCACTATGACAGTCGTAAGTCTATGTTAAAGTATGGGAGTTAAGATCACCTTAGAGCTACGACAGTCGTTAGTATATGTTAAAGTATGGGAGTTAAGATCACCTTAGAGCTACGACAGTCGTAAGTCTATGTTAAAGTATGGGAGTTAAGATCACCTTAGCGCTACGACAGTCGTAAGTCTATGTTAAAGTATGGGAGTTAAGATCACCTTAGCGCTACGACAGTCGTAAGTATATGTTAAAGTATGGGAGTTACAATCACCTTAGCACTACGATCGCGTTGTGAAACGGGACCATGGGAATTACGTTGTCTCCAATACCATGTATTAATTGGGGACCTTCACAACAAAATCCCAATGCAACATGATTCATTATACCATGTACAGCGGTAACATTTTGCTTTAAGAGTATTACTCCAAACAATGATTTTTAATTTTGCTGTTCATGTTGTCTCCCGACAATACACATACATGATCACACTTTAGAACTAACTGCATGACAAGACACTGCAAAAATGTGGTTCAGCTGTACTTTGTAAACCTTCTAAAATCCAGATCGTTCTAACAAAAATCCAGTGTTACATATAGATACAGAAATAAACAAGCTGTGGATCACCGGCATCTGTTTCCATTTCAAATCTGATTCTGGTAATGTGTACAGTTGTAGGGCAAAAACAGTGTACTTATGTTCAGCAACATTATTCAGTCAACACTTCATCCTGCCAAGATTCAAAATGGAAAGAAAAGTTTCTTACCGTCCTCACATATAACCATCTTCTCATCATCGCTGTCATCATCATCCCCCTTTGAGCCCAGGCTGCGATGAAACTGCCGCACCTGTTCCTGCGTGAAGTTGTAATGCTGCTGGGTCATCTGGGATGGCTGCGAGGTGTGTGTGGAAGGGCCATCATGAAATGGTACAGTGGTGCGAGGGGGTTTGCTGGAAGAGCCTGGTTGCTGGTACAGCTGATGTGGTCTGCCCACTGAGATGCCCCCCGATTCCACTGCCATGGTCTGCAGAAACATGGAAGGAACACATTTATTTCATTTGTGTTGTTCTTCAGATGTTCTTTTTTAGCCATGGGAATCAAAATAACATTGTCATTATTCTTCAGAATGTGTGATGAAGCCTGGTTGATATTTGTCAACGTCATAACTTGGGGCAACCCTTCTTCAAATCGTTTTCATTTTTAATCCTTACATTAAAGACCCTAACATTCTTAAGCAATTTGTGATTCTCAGAGGCATCTGTGGCCAATCAATCATCATTCTAGTCACATAAAACACAAACATGGAGAATTTTGTCCTAGCGTGAACACTGACCTCTGGCTGCTGGTAGGACTTGCAGGTAGGAGGCAGGAAGCCACGGACCTCGTCCTGTGGCACAGCTGAGAAGCTGAGAGATCTCTGTTTCATTAAGCTGCTGATGGCTCCTTGGGGAAGAGGCATGGAGGACTCAGGTTCCAGACTGCTGACTGCATCGAGCTCCTCCAGGTCCAGCACCTCTGGGTCCAGCTTGTCATCTGCAGGACACACCAGACAGCTGTACACAGCATCCACACACAGCTGTACACACTAACCCCAAATGCAACTGTACACCATACCCACACCTACAACTGTACACACTACCCCCACCAAAAGTTGTACACAGCATCCACACACAGCTGTACACACTAACCCCAAATGCAACTGTACACCATACCCACACCTACAACTGTACACACTACCCCCACCAAAAGTTGTACACAGCATCCACACACAGCTGTACACACTAACCCCAAATGCAACTGTACACCATACCCACACCTACAACTGTACACACTACCCCCACAAAAGTTGTACACAGCATCCACACACAGCTGTACACACTAACCCCAAATGCAACTGTACACCATACCCACACCTACAACTGTACACACTACCCCCACCAAAAGTTGTACACAGCATTCACACACAGCTGTACACACACTACCCCACATAAAGTTGTACACACTACGCCCACATACAGCTGTACACGCTACACCCACATACAGCTGTACACGCGCTACACCCACATACAGCTGTACATGCTATCTACACCCAGCATACATGCTACACCCACATACAAGCTACACCCACATACAGCTGTACACGCTATACTGCGCTTACATGCTACACCACATACAGCTGTACACGCTTACACCCACACATACAGCTGTACACGCTACACCCACATACAGCTGTACACGCTACACCCACATACAGCTGTACACGCTACACCCACATACAGCTGTACACACTACACCCACATACAGCTGTACACGCTATTACACCCACATACAGCTGTACTTACGCTGTACTGTACACCACACATACAGCTGTACACGCTACACCCACATACAGCTGTACTTACACTGCACATACTGTACCCTAACACCCACATACAGCTGTACATGCTACACCCACATACAGCTGTACATGCTACACCCACATACAGCTGTACACACTACACCCACATACAGCTGTACACGCTACACCCACATACAGCTGTACACGCTACACCCACATACAGCTGTACATGCTACCCACATACAGCTGTACATGCTACACCCACATACAGCTGTACATGCTACACCCACATACAGCTGTACATGCTACACCCACATACAGCTGTACACGCTACACCCACATACAGCTGTACACACTCACACCCCACATACAGCTACGCGCTACACCCACATACAGCTGACACTCCACATACAGCTGTACATGCTACCCCACATACCATGCACACCCACATACAGCTGTACATGCTTACACCCACATACAGCTGTACAGCCTGTACTTTACACCCACATACAGCTGTACACGCTACACCCACATACAGCTGTACACTACACCCACATACAGCTGTACATGCTACACCCACATACAGCTGTGCATTTACACCCACATACAGCTGTACATTGCTACACCCACATACAGCTGTACGCACTACACCCACATACAGCTGTACATGCTACACCCACATACAGCTGTACATGCTACACCACATACAGCTGTAGCTACACCCACAGCTGTACACTATCACATACAGCTGTACACACTACTTCACATACAGCTGTAATGCTACACCCACATACAGCTGTACAAGCTACACCCACATACAGCTGCACACAGTACCCCCACATACAGCTGCACACATGTTACACCCCACATACACACACACTACACCCCCACATACACCTATACACACTACCCCCACATACACACTCCCCCACATACACACTACACTCACCCACACACCTGTAGACACCCACACCCACACACCTGTACACACTACACCCACATACACCTGTACACACTACACCCACATATACCTGTACACTACACCCACATACAGCTGTACACATTCCACTCACATACAGCTGTACACACTACACCCACATACAGCTGTACACACTACAGCTGTACACCTGTACACTACACCCACATACACCTGTACACACTGCACCCACATACAGCTGTACACACTGCCCCACATACAGCTGTACACACTTCCCCCACATACAGCTGTACACGCTACCCCCCCCACATACACCTGTACACACTACACCCACCTGTACACACTACACCCACACACACCTGTACACACTACACCCACACAGCTGTACACTAGGGCTGCAATGAATACACTATGTGGTGAATATGATACGTATCATGAATATTGGGTAACAAATACGAATAATTATTCACGAATACAATATTGTAGTTAAGTGATTGATGTACAATATGGTATCATCAACTGGCTTACTGTGGAACATATGATCTCTTATTCCATTACAGTTACCAACAATCATTCCCCAGGACACAAATTCCAATATTCACCTATGTCCCCAACTGCTTCAGACAGGTCATCAGTTGAACTCAGACGTCGGTTACCTCCCCTTTGCTTCAATGTTGCTGCAATTGTACTTGACCGCTTTCTGTCTTTGGAACACCACTTCCAGTCAGGATGGGCCTTGAAGTGGGCCTCTTTCACCTGGAAAACACAACATAATGGTGACTACTTTTAAATGGGATGATGAATATCCTCCAACCAAAGATTTTGTGTTCAGTCACCTGCTTGAAACATTTGGTGTTGCTGAAGCACAACCAATTGCATCAGCAAATTGTACACACAAATCCACACAAGACCTTTACTCAAACGTTCCAACTACACCAGTCTCCAATGAACATGGCCAGAATCAGTAGTGAGAATGACAGGGCCCTGTAACAAACTTCTTTGTTACAAAGTAACAAATTTCTTCTATTCCCCGTAATCACGGTGAGAGTGCCTACCTGTGATGCAAGATCATGATACTTCTGCTTCTCCTTGGGCCCGAGGGCATACCACCACTCCCCGAGGATCTTGCTGACTGTGCGGTTGTCCTGGTTAGGATGGCGCTGGTGAACCAGAGCTCGATGCCGCTTGCTGAAGATCATGAAGGCATTCATCGGCCGGCGGATGTGGTCTTTGTCCCGAGACTGGACACAAGGATGCATACAGTGAGGTTACATTCTACACATTTCATGGTTTACTGATATTAGCCTGGGTATGTGGGAATAAAAATCTGATTAGCTGACTCAATACTAATCAAACAATTCTACCTGGCCTTAAGTTGTGAGGGTTGGTCATCTTTGTGTGAGTGAGTGAGTGAGTATGGCTTTACGCCGCTTTTAGCAATATTCCAGCAATATCACGGCGGGGGACACCAGAAATGGGCTTAACACATTGTGCCAATGTGGGGATTCGAACCCGGGCCTTCGGCGTGACGAGCGGACGCTTTAACCACTAGGCTACCCCACCGCCCCCATCTTTGTGTGACAGGCAAGTGCAGTGGAGAGAGATTAGCCACAATGCATGTGATACATTCTATCATTCCTTTTGTTTTGGTTCATGACTCTAATTTTCAGACATTTTTTACATATTTTCTGATTGTTTAGATTTCATCAGTCAATTCTGTAATCATGAACAAAGCTTGAGAAAAACTCTGGGCATGATTTGAAGAAACATTTAAGTCCTTGCCCAACAATATCAGGATATTCTTATTACCTTCAGTTGAAGCATACTTTCTCAAACATGGCTGTCACAAACCTTGGTGTTTTGTCCATAGAAACAACATACTCAGTCCAGTCCAGAAACTACAATTAGGTTTCGTTTCCTTCTTTGGGGGAAATGTTGTGTACACCTACCTTGCGTGGGCTCCGCGGCTCCTCCTTGTCCTTCAGAGCACTCAGGGACTGTGTTCGCCTCTTGGTTGGGGACCTGGCATTCGACTTCTTTGGTGAATCAGTTGGTGCAGGTTCAAATACATCGTCATCATCCTCATCAATGTCATCATCCACCTTGAAAGCTGGAAGCAAAGTGTGGACAGTATACAATTTCAGTCATATACCCACAACAAATACTTACTGTTGCTATTGGATACTTGCCAGGAGTACAATAAACACACTTTCTGCTTCTAATGGAAGCTGTCTAATGGATCAAAATGGTCTTCGGAATGAAAGTCAAGAAGGAGAGGACTTATTTCTGCTGCTTGGTGGAGACATATTTGTGAGTCCTGAGACAGGAGGACTTATTTCTGCTGCTTGGTGGATGCAGCAGTATTAGGGATGTGGTCCGCCTGGCATGTGAGTACTGAGACAGGAGGACTTATTTCTGCTGCTTGGTGGATGCAGCAGTATTAGGGATGTGGTCCGCCAGGCATGTCAAGGACTGTACTTACATTTCAATAAAATGAAAGAACAGTGTACTTTGACTTGAAGGCAAAGCTATGGAAGCAAACAATTCAAGGATATTGCTCAATGGCTAATCAAAGAAATTGCTTGGTTGTAGCACTGACTGACTGACTGAGTATGGTTTTACGCCACTTTTAGCAATCTTCCAGCAATATCACGGCGGGGGACACCAGAAATAGGCTTCACACGTTGTACCCATGTGGGGATTCGAACCCGGGTCTTTGGCGTGATGAGCGAACGCTTTAACTACTAGGCTACCATACCGCCCCGGTTGTAGCACTGAGCAGGATGTTTGATTTCGCTTTGCAGGTGACCGAGCCTCACCGACCAGCATCCATGACCGGCGTCAGACAGGAATTAGGGACAGGCATCACTGACCACTGATCCGGTCTCACTGAATACAATCGGCACCAGCAGCATGGACCACTGATCCGGTCTCACTGAATACAATCAGCACCAGCAGCACTGATCCGGTCTCACTGAATACAATCAGCACCAGCACCACGGACCACTGATCAGGTCTCACTGAATACAATCAACACCAGCACCACGGACCACTGATCAGGTCTCACTGAATACAATCAACACCAGCATCACGGACCACTGGTCCGGTCTCACTGAATACAATCAGCACGAGCAGCACTGACCAATACTGACCAAAAAAGATCACTTCAACAATTCTCAGGTATTATCAGGTACTTGTCTTGAGATACCCATCTCTACTTTCTACCATCTCAACATCCTGAGCAGCTATGTAGCTGACAATAAAAGAGATAATCAAGTGAATTACTCACAAGTTTCCCCGACTCCTTGCGTTGTTTGAGGAGGTTCCTGTTTGCTGACAACAGGGGGTGGAGTGGCTGGCTGAGGGGGTGAGTGACTTGCTCCATTGGGGGGGGTTGCTGGAACAGCTGGTCCCGTATTGGTCAGAAAAGGAACGAGTGAGTGCCAAGGGTATACACGGATCTCATTCCGAGATGCTGAAAGATAAAAAAAGAAGTTATTTGCCATGAAAATTGAAATACTGAGAACCATGAAATATTGCTTCTATATCGGAGTTGAATGTCATTGTGCTATTCTACAGTAGACATTAGTGCACATTAAAGATATTGACATTTCATTGTTTTGTTTTAATAACTTTACAAAAGTATCAAAATGTGCTGAAATCATGAAAATATACTAGAGAGGTTTTTTTCAGTTTTGGTAAAGACACAGGTAAAGACGAAGTCTCCTATAAAAAGATGATAAAATTATAAAAACTCCTCTTCATGCTAAATCATGTCTCTGTCAAATTCAGTTTGAGGCCATCAGACCCCGGCCTGGGAGAAACATTAGCTAGGCCATCCAGTTCCCCTCTTGAAGTACATACACAAGTAGCATGGATGTTGTCAAGCTGACACAATCAGCCAGCTAGAGGGAGATGATCACAGTGAAGTCAGCACTTACTACAATACTCCTAATAAATCCTATATAATATAGCTATTATTTCACCAATGTACGTAAAATGTTTCTGCCATCTGAAACATTACTTCAAATAGTTTTCACAAAAATACAAATTGCAAATATCTCCACAACCATTAATGTTTACTACAAGCTACAACAAAGACCTCAACTGGTTCAACTGAGGCCATGTGTGAAGGCACTGTTGTCTCCACAACCATTAATGTTTACTACACGCTACAACAAAGACCTCAACTGGTTCAACTGAGGCCATGTGTGAAGGCACTGTTGTCTCCACAACCATTAATGTTTATTACACGCTACAACAAAGACCTCAACTGGTTCAACTGAGGACATCTGTGAAGGCACTGTTGTCTCCACATGATAATTCTCATTCTTTACTTATGCAAGCACTGCTTTCAGGAACAGTATATGAACATAACAGATTTGTTTCAAGATACTATTGAACTTTTGTGTTTGGCCAGGCTATAGTCTATGCAGACATGTACACGCCGTACTCAATGATTTGTTTGCATGTCTGTTTGTGTGTTTGTTGCAGTCAGCAATATTCCAGCTTTATGAAGGCGGTCAGCAATATTCCAGCTTTATGAAGGCGGTCAGCAATATTCCAGCTTTATGAAGGCGGTCAGCAATATTCCAGCTTTATGAAGGCGGTCAGCAATATTCCAGCTTTATGAAGGCGGTCAGCAATATTCCAGCTTTATGAAGGCGGTGTGTAAATAACCGACTCTGAACAGACAGTCTAGTGATTGACATCATGAGCATCTGTCTGCACCATTAACCAAGTCATCTAGTCAGACCATCCCATCAGTTGCTTCTTACAACAAGCATGGGTGGCTGACGAGAAACTCTAATTTTTACGATCGTTGTGCTCAATACAGATAAGCTAATAAACATTCATGTCTGGCATTCAACTGAAACACCTGGCCATGGAGACATTAGGGCATTATAATTTGGTTGCACTGCAGTTCTACCAACCATTATGATAGTTTGTAGAAGAAACGTGTAAATGAACCATCCATTTCATCTTTCATTAGCTACACGTCACCAAATTATATGTTTTCTGCCACCCAGAGTGTGATGACAGCCTTGTAGAAGTGTGTCCCAGCCTTGCAGTCATTACACACATGTGAACCTGGTCAGTATTGTAAACAACTCCACATACCAGCCAAAGATAAAGTCACTTTATTACATTTCAAATCAACTTGCCATGAAGCTTGGAGCCTCAACAGCCATCTCTATGTATTCAAACTTCCCAGTGAAATCCAATCTAAAGTCATACTAGTGGTAATTGGGACGGGTTCAGAGGGAATGACGCAGTTAATGTAGCTATTCTGAGCACTGCAGTGGAGAGTATCATCCTACCAGTATGGCCTCAAGTGTTTCCTCCAGCAGCATGACAAGCACCTTCACAGCCATACGGAACAAACCCGGCCCTAACAATGTACTGACTGTTCCATGGCCTACAACCAGTGTCAGCCAGGACAAACCTTCCCCTGTCTACAGTCCAAACAGTCCTACCCCACCTTCATGTACGTGATGAACACGGCATCATTCTACAAGGAATTTGGACACATCATTCTACAATTTGGGCACATCATTCTACAAGGAATTTGGGCACATCATTCTACAAGGAATTTGGACACATCATACTACAAGGAATTTGGGCACAACATCATTCTATGAGGAATTTGGACACATAATCATTCTAAGAGGAATTTGGACACATCATCATTCTACAAGGAATTTGGACACATCATTCTACAAGGAATTTGGACATTAATTTGAATCCTGATTGGTCAGTTAGAGGTTGGCAAATCAGACACACATCTCCACTAATGCTAATGTTTACAGAAAAGCAGGTCTTTTTCAGCCATGGAGCGAGTGAGTCAGTTTGGTTTTACGCCCCTTTGAGCAATATTCCAGCAATATCATGGCAGGGGACACCAGAAATGGCCTTCACTCATTGTACCTATGTGGGGAATCGAACCAGGGTCATCAGTGTAACGAGCAGACACTTGAACAAATTAGGCTACCCCACCGCCCCTCAGTCATGGACAGTGGGTCTTTACAGGGCCTTACAACAGTGGGGGGCCAGGGGACCCTCGTCAATAAATCTAACAGGTCCTTGCGGGTAATGAGTGAGTGAGTTTAGTTTTACGCCGCACTCAGCAATATTCCAGCTACATGGCGATGGCTTGCTGGTAATGAGTGAGTGAGTTTAGTTTTACGCCGCACTCAGCAATATTCCAGCTATATATGGCGGCGGCTTGCTGGTAATGATGAGAGTCCTGTAAAGGACTGAAATAGTGTACTACAGTAGTGTAGTGTCTGGAATGAATCAGTGGTCACGTGGACAGTCACGGGTCATGACTGATGGGGGGAAATAACACACACAGATAACTACTGTTGATTTGCTGTAGGTACACTCTCGGTATTTTTGTATGTGTCTCTGGATGCGAGATTTAAGGTTTTCTGCATCCATTCTGTACATTTGGGCATACTGGACGCACATCTGTGTCGCATAAAACCCTGCACTATCATTTGCCACACTGAGCTCGATGATACCATGACGAGCAGTGTAAACGTCATATGGCTTGTTTAGTTTTCCTCAGGGCTGTTTATGTTGTGTTACAAGCTTTCAATGCCTATCATATGTTCCAGTGAAGTAACATGGTGCAAAAGACATACAGCCCACATGCTGTTCAGAGGCTGTTGTAATAAGTCCATAATTCAGACTCACTCCCAACAATGTTTCAAACCTGCAAGTTGGGTCCTAAATTTCATTTGATGCAGTTAAGTAGCTGGTAACCCAGCTCTGCACTGACAACCATCTCCATAGTATCGTAACTCCAACTAGTAAATGTTACATTACTATTGTTAGACACCTATAATTATAGTAATGTACCTGCAGTTATGTCTAATGACTCAATGTATTTACATGTTCTAATAAATTGTAGTCACAACAACCACCATTCAAAATATTTTTTCAATATCACAGACAAGATGTTGCAACATAATTCAATTAGAATCTTAGAAATCTTGGAAATATCAAATTGGATCAAACTGTTAATACCACATTAACATATTCAACAGTAGACTAACAACGTGTCTCTGAAATGAACATATTTTACTGAAAAAAAATTCATAGTAAAAAAATAATAATATATAATGAAAATGAGCCCTGAGACTTTCTTCATTTTCAGAGGAAATCTAGACTTGCCACTTTTTCTAGACTTGCGTGGGCTTTCTTGGATATATTTGCTTCAGGGTCTGTATGACAGACTAATTCAACAGCTACATCAAGATCAATTTCCTAATAATTGTAGTC
The DNA here is from genome assembly GCF_003918875.1 of Haliotis rubra. Taxonomy (NCBI): domain Eukaryota; kingdom Metazoa; phylum Mollusca; class Gastropoda; order Lepetellida; family Haliotidae; genus Haliotis; species Haliotis rubra. Next base: position 1,006,300 of record NW_025767030.1, on the reverse strand, counting down.
AATAACAGCCTGTATATCTATGACTCAGATCTACTAAAACTGAAAGCAAGAAAACAAATCAAAATATAAGGTGTTGGTAGAGAGCAAATAGCCATGTGCAGAGCTGGGAATATAGAACCAAATGTAATGAAGGGAAAGATATCTGGATGTACAAGTTTTCTCTTACAGTTTGGAGCAATGTCATAATAAAGAAGTTGTTCATCCATGTACCTCATCCTGTCTTAGTACTCTAACTTCTGAATGCCTCTCAAACAACTTATTACTAAATTATAATTATTCATTTGCCACTTTCACAGCAATATCAGCCTAAAAGCTTTCATCAGCTCTATACTGGATATGGGCTTTTCGGCAGGTCAGATCTATAAATAGCATAGCAACTTGAGTGATCACGACTATGTACATTCAACACCTGGCCAGGGATGGCAGTCAGGTAGTAGTGTATTTATAACTGTACATTGACACATACAATACTGGGTGGTGGTCTGTAGGCCGGAGGGAGACTGGCCATGATGAAAGCAGGTTCAGGGAGAGTTCAATTTGTCAAAACATAACTTGAAAACTAAAATTCCTTTATTACATTATATGAACAGTAGCGTCCAGTTATTTAACCTGTTCACAATATGGATTCATGAATTGATGTTTCAGTAAACTTGTGACTTAATTCATGTCTAGAAACATGGTGACAGCAGTTATTCAAGCCTCTGGTGATAAATATACCATACTAGGGTTTAATCACAACTATTCTCATTGCAGACAGGTGCTACAGACATAAATGATGCCTAGTCTGTGGTGGTGCCGTGAGTGAGTGAGTTCAAACTGAACCACACCAGCAATATTTCAGCTGTATCGTGACAAGTACCATACATTCAAAATGAATATATTTAGACTGAATAAAAATCATTTATCGCTGGAGAGAAGAGGAACACAACTGTGACACACATATTGTCATTGAGGGTATGATCAGCTGAATATAACATGGACACACGTATTGTAGTTGAGGGTATGATCAGCTGGAATATAACATGGACACACGTATTGTAGTTGAGGGTATGATCAGCTGAATATAACATGGACACACATATTGTAGTTGAGGGTATGATCAGCTGAATATGCACACAATGCATCAGGTTAACCTAGTTTATCAAGGGAAAACTCACTGCATCTGGGCTAGACCAAGTTCCATTACATTTAGCACCGAAAGTGCAATCCTCAAAAGACCATAATTCATATAATTTAGGTAACCCCACATGAACTGAATTAGCTCTAGGTCTATTCATCTTTCTAAGATTACATGTACATAGTTGGGAGGGGGTTTATTAGGCAAACATACATCGTGTTCTTTGTATATGATTGTCTCCCATCCCTCAGATGAAGGGTGGGCCACCCTCTCTTCTCAGGTGGAGCACTATCCAACCTCATGCACATGGTCACTCAACAGGGAAAGATCATCCAACAGAGAAGGATTTACCAGTAGGGAGCGATCACCCAATAGATAAGGATTACTCAATCAAAAAAGGATCACCCAACAGAGAAGGATCACCCCACAAAAAAGAGGATCACCCACACACACACCCCCTGGTGACTTCATGGATGGCACCCCAACAAGCACAGCAACAACCCAAGCCAATCCATGTCTTTCTGTCTGGGCCTGAGGGTGTCTACAGGTTCTATTTATTTTATTCCAGTCACCAAGAGAGGAAACTGAGAATGGCTGGCAACAGAGCTTCATCTTATAGGGATTGCATGTGGGGACAGTTAATGGACAGGGGACCACTTGGAGGAACATCCAGGTACACTCCTCACTCCACAGCCAGGTGTTGTCCTCATGAGGACACAGAAGCCATGGCTCCAGTCTGCACTTGTCGCAGATGTATATGATATTTCACCAGTGTTGATGACAAGCAGGTTTGAGTACACCACAATGTGACAGTCAACTCTATGACCACCTCACATCAGTGTCAGCAACACTGACTTCCTGCTATGGTCAGGGGTAGATTCCTATGTGTGGAACTTACTCTAGGAGTGAAACTACTTAGGTACACACAAGAGAAATGGCACACCACACACAGACACACTACACAGCACACAACATACACACAATCATCACTGTCTGAAATATTGGTACAGCAGCCTCTCTCTCTCTCTCTCTCTCTCTCTCTCTCTCTCTCTCTCTCTCTCTCTCACACACACACATCTCACACACATTAGATCTTACACACAGTACACACAGGAGTCAGTATGAATCATGAGGACAGCTAGTTCAGATTTGGTTTGGTAACAACTGATGTTTTCATATACTACACACTGACTGTTAGGTCATTTGATAAATCAGTCATAAATGACCTTTATTTGATTTGAACAAGATTGGGATCATATGTTTAACTTGCACAATACAGTGTTTATGGACATTGCAAAAAATGTTTTATTTGTATGTTTATGACTTTTTTTACACTTTTTATGAGAACCAGTTTCCCCTATCAGTAGCCTCACTACACATTCTGCACACACAGGCCAACACACACAAGCCAACACACACAGGCCAACACACACAAGCCAACACTCACAAGCCAACACACACAGGCCAACACTCACAAGCCAACACACACAAGCCAACACACACAGGCAACACACACAGGCCAACACACACAAGCCAACACACACAGGCCAACACACACAAGCCAACACACACAAGCCAACACACACAAGCCAACACACACAAGCCAACACACACAAGCCAACACACACAGGCCAACACACACACAAGCCAACACACACAGGCCAACACACACAGGCCAACACACACAAGCCAACACACACAAGCCAACACACACAGGCCAACACACACAGCCAACACACACAGGCCAACACACACAGGCCAACACACACAAGCCAACACACACACAACACACACAAGCCCAAGCACAAGGCCACACACACACAGCCAACACACACACACAGGCCAACACACACAGGCCAACACACACACAAGCCAACACACACAGGCCAACACACACAGGCCAACACACACAGGACAACACACACAAGCCAACACACACAGGCCAACACACACAAGCCAACACACAGGCCAGTTGACACCACACTGCTCTTCTCCACAGTTCCACTGCTTCCCACAGAACATTTCCCCATCAATATCTGGTCTATAACGCTTGATATCTTCTATTCTTATCTAATGAACCAATTAGAATGTCAATACAGATGATCATATCATACGTCAGTCCTCTGGCTGCTGCCATCCACACTAGTCATATAAACTCAAAAACGTCAGCCATTCTTTATAGCTCAGGTTCCATATTTAACAAGCCTTTTTCTGTCCTCATTCTTAAATATATTTTAAGAAAATAGACGTCATCTGACATCCATAAATACATGTGATGAGGCTGCCAAGCCCTGCTCCTGGGCCTGCCCACTCCAGTGAGATGGAGTCTCATCTCCTACTATTACTGGCACCAACCTGGGGCCAAGCGGGTCAAGAACCCCGGCATTTGCATGTGCTAGAAAAGGGGTCAGTGGGTTGCTGAAGGACTTATATTTGTCTGCAGGTCAAAGCTAATTTGAAAATGGCATTAGCAACATGTCATTTTTATTTCATTTTTCCTTTAAGATGTTCAGCATGTGACAAATTTTGAGGATTTGTACAGATTTAACAATGTAAAAGATAAACACAACGCCAATGCCTTGTGACTAGTCAGTTAGTGAGTGAGCGGATGAATGAGTTCAGCTCTACGGTTTTAGCAACATTCAGGGACACAAGAAATGTGTGGCTGATGCAGGGCTCCAGATAATTTTTCATGATCAGGAGTACGTACTCCTTATTTTTTCAATATAGGAGTACTGGAAAACAATAAGAGTACATTTAGAGTACTGAATGGAATTTAATGGAGTATCAGTAATCTTGTGTTTCGTTTATGCACCACAACATTGCTAGTCTTGTGTAAACAGGTCAATAAACAATAAAACAATACTTTTTCAGACAAATACGTCTGTAAATGATTCTAAGACCATACACCACTGCTGTTGTGTATCTGCTACGTTTTCTAAATTATTTCCTACCGTATCGTGCTTATTTTATATTCGTACATACACCGATATGGCCCTTATCTGGAGCCCTGCTGATGGAAATCCTGGACTATTTCTTACAGGGGACAAGAACATTGCTGTCAAATTTTGATGCAGCATTCGGTTACTCCAAAATGTTTTGTCAACACTTGCTACCACTAGAATCAGAGCCTTCAACATGCTTCCTTGCTTCAATGAAAAATTGACTAGACACGGTTGACTTAGGAACAGACCTTGGGTAGTTAATCTTTGTGAGTTCCCCAGTGGCTGTGGTGAATGATATGAACAATGCTGTGTCTTGCAGTTCATTAGTATGTGTGTGGTCATATTCAAAGGTCTTCTCAAGACATTCAGTGTCATCCATTTGTAAATTATTTGTCAAATAGCGTTTATTTATAACAGGAGTGGGGTGAGAAGTTCTTCATGCACTGATTGAACTGAACACAACTACCATCACTTAATGCTTGCCAGATTTCAGGATGACCCTCATCACGTAATGCAACATTTTTTTCACAAACTAAGTGAAAAAAAACCCAACCAAAACCAGTAAACATGGTAAAAGCACTCAATATTTTATTATTTAATGTCAATTTTTTCATTACCCTGTAACCATGGCAACAGTAACAACCCTAAAGTTTTTTCCACACAAAAATGTCTGTTGTTAAAAATTAATCAATGCTAATGAACCACTACACATAATCTGACATTGTCACATAAATGGCAATTCCTTCCTTTTTAACCATTCCTAAATATCATCCAAACCCTAATTATCAAGACAGACATATTACTAGCCAACACAAAGACAGACACGTACATGTGTATGAATGATAAAGAGAGAAAATGTTCCAACAGTACTTTACTTCAACTGAACTGTGTCCACTCGGTTAAGTTGAATTTAAATAAATACTTTGAAGTAACATCACCAAGTTACATGTGCAGCCATCACCATGGTAATCACTAACAATTATTGAAGCACAGGGAGGCTGCTAAATGCTAACACATATTGATCATCCGATGTGAAATTACAACTAAGGTACAAATCTCCTGTGAGAATTAATTACTGCAAGAAAAATAAATTCTTTATAGAATGATTAGTAATACAATACACTTACATATTCCTATTTGGGGTTTATAGAATGATTAGTAATACAATACACTTACATATTCCTATTTGGGGTTTATGAATGTCTGAGCAACTATTCAGTGATTCAACGACGTGCACTGGATTAAAAAACAAGACCTAAATGCATGCACTGACTTGAAATGAAGCAAGTACTGCCAAGCAGCAATGAAACTATGGAGTTAAACTCATGAACTGACTAACAATCAGTTTTTTAACAATCATAAACTTCTTTAAATTAACAGATTTATTGAACATGATTTGGGCACATGAAATTTTGTCCAGTAACAAATTAAGACTGAATGAGCCTGAAAGACATTTGCAATCTATGGAAAAAGGTATGATAATGCCATCGGTGATGTAAGGATACAAATATACTTGTGAATGACGCAAGAAGCAGCCAATGAGATGGGCTGAAAGTGATGTCAGTGTGCTATTGACGTGTAATCTGCGAGCTATTGATTAGTGGCAGCTACAGCCACCATGTGATATGGGACAATATATCACTGTAACGTACGACAGTTATCACCTAGTGATGCTGGTCATTGATTTAACATTCCTTACACAACTGTACACATTAAAGGTCAATGACACTGACTAACCCAAAGGGTTCAAGAAATGAAAAGCAATAACATTTGCAGTATTCACACCAGAAGCATATTAAAACTGAGAGTAATTCAAACGTAAACATCGAAAGGGCACACCTTCTGTTTTAACTGTTAACTGAATCAGAGACCATATACTGATATATGTTCTCTGCTGAAATCAACCACTGCCTGGTGATCAGCTGTTCAGATCAATTGCCACCAAGGGGATAACGCTAAGCCACCCTTGTTATCAGGTGTTTATACCAATTAAACATGGTCAGCAGTTGTTTATGATGATGTTTAGTGACGCCACATTGTTGAGGTGAAGAGGAAGCCACACAGTTGCCAGGCGTGTCTACCAGACCATGTGGTGACCAGGATATAGGTAGCAACAGCAGTGTCAACCAGCAGGGCCACCACAACCACCTTGCTTACACTCCACTACATTCACATCAAATCAGAGGGCCAAGTATGTACATTTGAAGTCACAGTACCTCACAGTACAACTGTACAATCTTGTGTCTCTACAATACAGTACAACTGTACATTCTTGTGTCTCTACATCACAGTACAACTATACAGTCTTGTTTCTCTACATCACAGTACAACTATACAGTCTTGTGTCTCTACATCACAGTACAACTGTACAGTCTTGTGTCTCTACATCACAGTACAACTGTACAATCTTGTGTCTCTACATCACAGTACAACTGTACATTCTTGTGTCTCTACATCACAGTACAACTGTACAGTCTTGTGTCTCTACACAGTACAACTGTACAGTCTTGTGCCTCTACATCACAGTACAACTATACAGTCTTGTGTCTCTACATCACAGTACAACTGTACAGTCTTGTGTCTCTACATCACAGTACAACTGTACAGTCTTGTGTCTCTACATCACAGTACAACTATACAGTCTTGTGTCTCTACATCACAGTACAACTGTACAGTCTTGTGTCTCTACATCACAGTACAACTGTACAGTCTTGTGTCTCTACATCACAGTACAACTGTACAATCTTGTGTCCCTAGATCACGTCGTCCTCAAACCCAACACAGGCCTACCAAAGAAAACTTTCCCACTGTGCAGACAAATGCAGAAAAGCCCACATTAATCGTGGAAATAGCAACATAAACATAATACCTCGCTACTGAAACAGTAAAAACGGCAACGAAAAACTATGAAACTGCAACATTTTTATATAAGCGAATTTTGACTTCTACTGCACATGCGCATTACGATCAGTGCTTCTTTCCAATTTCCAAGCAACCATAAATCGCCTCTCGTAGAAAAAGTATTAAATATGTCGGAATAATTGCTGTCAGTCATTTCATATGAATGGAAAGTAAACTAAACAAGTGTGCACACAAGTATCATGATGATAAATGCCAAATAACACAACAGAAATACTTAAAAAGGGAATGTAACTTTTGTCCAAGCTGGAAAATGTCAACATGCGATCGAGACTTCCTCTTCCATGAGCGCATGCGCAAAATCGAAGTTGCAGGCTCTTCGTCTTTTTATGCAGTTTTATCGATTTAAAGTTGCCTTTTTTACTGTTTCAGTAGCGAGGTATTATGTTTATGTTGCTATTTCCACGATTAATGTGGTCTTTTCTCCTTTTTTCTGCACAGTGGGAAAGTTTTCTTTGGTAGGCCTGCAACACTTCATGCTGTAAAGACCTGTAGTATCTGATACAGGTTTCACATGGTCACCAGATTCACCTGAGTGACAACAGCATCAGTGAAGCAGATGACCTCTGCAGCAACATCATGTACACACACACAGTTCCAGGGTGTGTTTCAACTGTCTCCACGATCAGTTTGGTTTGAGGAGGATTTAGAACTTTGTGTTTACTTGAAAACAATCTTGGAAATGTAATGTATAAAGTACGTTAACAAGGACACATAATTACCCCTGATCTAGCTCTGTACCCTTCATGCCACATAATTACACAAGATATAGCTCTGTACTCTCCAGACCCATGAAGATCCAGGTTAGAATTGGTATTCAGTAACCCATGCTGGTGTCCTCCCATTTGTGAGAACTCCCATTTGTGAGAACTCCCACTTGTGAGACACATTAATTAATGGTTCAGTGCACATAGGTGGTGTTTCCACATCCCTACAATGAAAGTGGGATCACCCCAGCCCAGTACCCAGATGAGGCATAGTTCATTGATGAGTTGATTAATGAAGTAGATTATCAAAGATTATATTTACACAGAAGAAATAGTTCATTGAATATTTTATTTATTCAGAAGAATATGTAATTATGATAACACATTTTTATTGACTATTATGAAGTTTGAAAGTCATTTTGGTTTAAACATATTTTATTATTATTTATGAAAATGAATTGGGATTGGTGAAGCATTACTGCTTATGTTAACACTGCTCCCATGCAACGTAAAATATATAATGAAATGGAGGATTTGACGTCATCGATATTGACTATTGCATAAATATATTTTTAAGTACATATAAACATATACAGATTGCATCAAATTCAACTATTCTCTTAGTAGTCATAATTAGAGACTTACAGTTGTGTGTGTCTAACAAGCTATTGTAGAAATATAATTCAATCACGAGAAGGTTGTTGAGTTAATTTCAGTATTTCCCTGTGAAAATTTGAAGGTTGTGTCTTGATGATATAATCGTCGGACGGATTCAACTATTTTCTGGTTTACACAAGGAGTAAATTCTTTGTTTCCGTTCAGAAAATTATCCAGGTTATAACGGGTAGTTGATATCCACAAGAGCAACATGCACTGTCTATTAAATGTATGTTATACATATCGGCGTTTGAGTCGCTAGATCCGAGCCTGAGGCAGCAATGAACGATTTGACAAAAACAAGAGTCTGACAAGAAATTCTAGATTATGTCCATTTTGTGTTATACCTGTAATTGCGACAGAATATCACATATGTTTGGAATGTCCTTTTTACTATAATCTCAGACATACAATTTTGCCTGAGTTCTATTGTACTCATCCTTCTTATGATAAACTTGTATTACTTTGCACATCACACGATTCAGGTACATGTATTTTAAATCGTTTAGCGAAGTTTTTGTTCCTTGCATTCAAACAACGTAACAATTACCTTAACAAAACTTGTACAACCCATTAAGTGTATATTTATTGACCTTGTACAGTGTTATGGCGCTCCAGATTTCCACTTTCATGATATGACTCATGTAACTGTATAATGGGCCTGTGGCCCCTTTATTGAATAAACCAATTACTAGTATTATTAAAGACATTTACATGAGTATGTTACTCAATTTAAAGTTTCATTAAGTTACCTCCACAAGATTCAGTTACATAGCAAATCAGTAATTAGCTAGGGTGAATCCATTCTATCAGACAGGGGAGTATGGTGTGTTTTCGTTGTTAATTACCTACTCCACTGTCTCATAACTGGGAGTCTCACAACTGGGAGTTCTCACAAATGGGAGTAGACCACCCATGCTTGTCGTAGATCGATGCTCATGCTGTTGATCCCTGAATTGTCTGGTCCAGACTCAATTATTTACAGTCTGCCGCCTTATAGCAGGAATATTGCTGAGTGCGGCGTAAAACTAACCTCACTCACTCACTCTGTACCCTCCATGTCACATCATCATAATTGCAGTAAATGATGAACATGGACAGATGAGAAACTTGTTTTAGCTTTATTGTCAGGGGGATGTTGATGGAAGGTACATCATTGATGGAAGGTACATCATTGATGGAAGGTACATCAAACACTGCTCCACGAAGGACAAACAAGCCCACAAAGACTGATATCAACCAGTGTATGATGTCAGCTCAAACTGTTTGTGACCATGAGTTCGCCTCACCACAAACAATGAGAACAGAGGAACAGCTGGAACACACCAGTCAGTAAACATAAAAACAATGCTCATAAACAGAGACAATTACCTATATAATTCCACCTATATCTGTGTCATCCTTACATGAAAACAGTCTTACACCAGTGACTGATAAGGCCACAGGTCACAAGTCATCAATAACAGATCTAGAGGGACAATTACAGAATTTCACCCGAGTCTTGTCATATTATGCATATAAACAGGAATAAATGAAGATCTAAAACTCTTAACCTTACAGCAATTGTTGCATTATTTCCTGTAGAATTTATTTATTTTATTTGAAAACAAGGGCCACATTCTGATTCAAAATGACTTCTGTATTTCACACAGTCAATGGTGTCTGCACAGTCCTGCATTCTAAATGTAAAGCACTTTTCGAGTCTGCCAAGACATGACCAGACAGTGGTTCTGTTAGCATCATGAAGGTGGAGTATGGTGTGGACAAGTCTGTCCATATGTCTTGTCCTAGTTCTGGCGACACTTGACATGTCTGTCGTCAGTCTGATTCTCATTATGTGTATACATCAGGATAAACAAGGTACATCAGCAGTTTTAATTAGCAATCACTCGTACAAACTAACGTTTACTCAATCAATAAAGTGTAAAGTAACTAAAGCAAGTAAAATGTATTAAAGGCTACCAAACACAATCTCAAAAAGAGTTGATTACCCACATGAATTTGTTGCTCATAAAGAGTAGAATGAATTGTTGAAATTATTGGATTTTATCAAGTTTACAAGAGTGTTTTGATTTTTCAAATATGTTAATCAAACACACCAGGTCTGAGGCATGAGGAAGTTTAACTAGGAATCGAACAATTCTTGTTTCTACTTCCAAAAGAATTTCAAGTGCGCATTTGTAATACATTAATCTGACATTTTGCATTTCCTTGTTTAATAATAACATAACACAAACTAACGTCACTTCAGACTTCCGTCATGTTGATAGTATCTTCTCTGAAACTGCTCAAGATGACAGGGGCTGACACGAGCTCAAACCTGCTACACATTTTGTGTACATGGATGACTTGAATCGTTGACTTGAACACAAAGCTTCAGGAGGCCTAACATTCACCAAACAAGGATTACCAAAATATCTATTAAAGTAATTAACTGTGATTTGCTGTGCTTTAGGTATATTGTGATTTGGGGTCAGGTGGTTTTTTGTTGTGGGCTGCTTCAACTTTCTACATGGAACCCAGTCTAACACATGCCTTTAGTTTCAATGTGCCTTGCAAAACTGCCTGCTGAAACCTACATGTCTCTAATTATTGTAAGCATTTGGACAGATGCAGCACCAGTGTTGTGCAAATGATGCACCAATGCACACTGTAAGTGCAAAATTACACTGCAGCAGTAACTAGGCCAGTCCTAAGCTGCGATGCAATGTCTGCACATCCTGCTGATGGCTTATGTAGATTACAAACTGCATTCTCACTGAAACACTGACTACATCATCAACAGCCAATCAAAAGAGTTCTTTGAACACAACTGACCAATCAGGTTACACTTGTGCACTCAGCCCTCAAGTGAAAAGTGTGATGTCAGCATATAGCAGCCAATCAAGTGACAGGATAGCCCTGAGTGAGGATAATGAAATGCATGGAGTCTTCCCAGCTGATCTCAGCCACTACAGCCAGAGCCAGCTAACCAAGCTCTCATATTTTCACAACCAAATCAAAAGACTGAACTAAAACAAAGACGTGTGCATTTACAATGTATTATGATACAAATAACACTCAATAAACACAAACATTAGCAAGGGTGGAACTACTGCTGAAAATGGTGTTCACCAGTTATTTAGGTCACTCTAATTGTGAATCTGTGGAGAGACGAGGCTAACTGCAGTGTTAGATTTCACACCAACTTGCTTAAAAATCACACTGGATTATGTGAGCACAAGGACAAGCCCCCCTGTAGCAGCAGTCATAACCTGCGCAATACGTGCACACGACTGTGATTAGTGATGCTTCCCCTGAATATATAGGATGGATTCCTCAATATGACTGTTGCGTTGATGCAGTTTCCTATAAGGAAGTAGAATACTGAAATGCTGTCTCATCCAAAAATGCACAAATATGGCATATAGTGGTAACTGGACATTTTCATTAACTACATGTGTAACATAAAATGTGTTTTCAATCACGAGTGACATTCTAGAAAATTCATTTTCTTGTCTCAGTCTTGCATAGCAACAACAATGTTGATGTGGCAGTAAAACTACAGCTAAATCTTGGCCCACTCATGCTCGACGTGCTCAGATTGCTAGCCTTGAAGGCAACAATTTAACATTAAATATATAATACTTTGATTTGTGATCTTCCAGTTGTCAGATCACCATGATCAGGGATTGGGAAAGGCAGGAGTCATGGGCAATTTTGCACATTACAATAAAAAATGGCCCATTAAAATTTTGAAGTTTACTATTGATACAAGGGCAGTGGCCGATTATAAATTCAGAAAATGGCTAATAATCCTGAAAATGGACCATTGTCAAAGTTGTCTTTCCCAATCCCTGCTCTATTATATGGTCTCTGTTGCCATGATTATACATGAACATGCAGATGCAGTACAACAAACAGCAGTGCAACGACCAGCACTGCACCTCTTAGCCCCAGATGGTTCCACTGAGGGTGGACACCAAACTTCACATATCTCTAGTTTGATCAACTACTACAGACATAGGTCTGAAATGTCCTCTGAATCCTCACAAGAGAACCCACATCAATAACATACAGCATCTACATGGCATGGATCTGAGGTCCTCAGTCCTTATGCCTTCCCACAAGCTTGTAAACTGACACTAATTATGTTCAGTTTGACATGTTAACATGTGAGGTTTTGTCAATATAACTGAATCTTCCAGTAAAGTATCCTAGATAATCAATTGCTGGGGACTAAGAATGGAATGAGGACAGCATGGTGCTGTATGCCAGGTCTGGAGCAGTAGTTCGCCCACAGTGCACTGGAGATGAGCTCATTCAGGGACGAGAACCTACAACACTGGAGCAGTCAGCTCCAGTACACAAAGCACTGGATGAATGGCTTCATCAATACAGTCTATGATGCAGACCAGTCGGGCTGCATAGTCAAATAGTCAGCAAGGCACAACCCATTCATATCAACATTGTAAGAATTCCATGACAGATTCATGGCTATCTGTGCAAACATTTCAAAACAAGTGGCCATCTTCCCACACATAATAAGATGAACTAATCCCAGTGAAATAATGGCACTGTTACTGTTACAATTAAGCGATGCCATGTTTTTGATGAACATGATAAAAACACAATATTTTGCTGTCTTAAACATCACTGGTCACAGAAGATAGTCCACAGCAGATTTTTGACAAATGGCTTATTTTGTATATCTAGATAACAGGAGAAAACAAGTTGTCCCGCCAGTGTTTCACTACTCTCAAAATAACAGACAAGTAATTCTGTCTAGTCCCGAAATGTTCTGTTTTTTAAGTATTCAACCATGTCCATTGTTGCTAGCCCACTGATCACTCTGACCCTGAACGTTTGACATGATTTATGAACATGTCCATCAAATGCAACATGACCAGTGGAGGTCACTGACATGTTTTGTATACATCTCATGTCAGAACATGGATATGGTACTGAAAGTCAGTGACTGTTTAAACACATAGTAGTTTCACAATTATAATTACTTGAGTCTACAAGAGTCAACTAGGTATCACTAGTCTTGTCCTCAGTGGATTTCTTCAACCGGACACTGGTTAACGCCCACAGCTGGTGCTATACTTTCTTCACTGACAGTTTTCAAAATTAGGCAAAAGCAGATAAGATGTCCCTTTATGTTAAAAGTGAAAGACTTAGGGTGTCCCTGTGTTCAGACAGAGTGAGTATGGTTTTACGCCTCTTTCAGCAATATTCCAGCAATATCATGGTGGGGAACACCAGAAATGGGCTTCACATACTGTACAGATGTGGGGAATCTGTTCAGATAAAAGACATCAACAACGACCCCAGGATCCCCTTAACACAGAACACTGTTTGAAATCAGATTTAGGTACAAATCATACTATATGGTCAATACAGTGTACTATTTCCTATTTCTGACAGCATAGTCCACTCCAGCTTCCTAACGCAAGGGAGTTCACTGACTTCAAAAGTCCAGTTTCTTCCCTTGATGAACAGGCTGGAATTGTAGAGTTACATTTTTGCATTACAAAATGACATCTGATAATAAGAAACATGGCAAATGTCTTGGAGATTTAGGTAGATTGCTGGAATTTGGAGATCATATCTACCTTGAACCAGACATAAATAATTGCACACCTTTATTTGTGTTTAATATCAAGGTGCTCAGATGGTGTGATACAATTTGTCAAGTATGACCCATTTATGGTGATAAAGATCTTAATTTTCTATCATATCACTATCTGGACTGGGCTTAGCCATCTTATTTGAAGAAAATGCAGGTGATACAAAAGTTGGTCAAGTTGGGGACTAAGTAGGGACAAGAATTCAAAAGAGCACAAAATTTGAGCCAAAAAACTCCAGCCTTGTTTGGCAAGAGTAGAAACTGGACACTAATCATGCTAATGTTAGTTAATTCCCTATGCTTGGGAAGAAATGTAGCAACAGTAACGTGGAAGAGATTGATTTAGACATTCTCAAAGGCTGCTGTACTGGAATAGCCGTTTCAGTTATTATACATTTTGACTGAGAATGTATACCTTTCATATGCAAATCTAGGAACACAAGAATAACAAATATTTCTAATTTTGAAGAAAAAATAATGTTTTCCCCTGTTTGCCCACATCCGGCATTAGTGCTGGAGCGATTAATCGTAGAATCGGTTAATCGTTCAATCTAAGTCAAAATAAACGATTGTCGATTACAAATAAACTGCAGATCGATAATCGGAAATAATCATTATTTGGATGCACATGCATTAAAACATTTTATTCTACCTTGTCATGTTTTCTTATACTGAACACTCTGGTTGTCATTGCTTGTTTACCTCTTAAACGGAAGCTGTGTAGTACACAAGTACGCATGCCTCCCCTGTCAGCCAATGGCAATGCTAGATATATTTAGATTGGGGTGCCCTATTTCGTCATTGAAATACTATGAGTTGTATAGTGGTTTATAGAAAAACTCATTCGTCCAATCATGCAACAAAATGTCACAATTACGACCCAGGTATTACAGGTTAGCTACTTTCTAATTGGCTGAAAAAGGGAATTCCTTGAGTTGCATTTGCATACAAACACGTGACTTACGGGAGGCGGGAAAAATAGAGCTATTTTCTTTCGTTACAGTTTTTAATCATAATACTTCCCAGAATAATTTTTGTGTTTCAACCTTAAGGAAATGTCTTTGTTCACCCTTCAACATAAACTAATAGTTTTTAAAAAAATGGTATGCCATGAAAATAAATCTACCAACGAGGTCACATGACTAGTAGCGTGATCTTGTAAGGTGGGATGTCAACTAAGCAGATGAAACATTAATGGCATATTTGGAGTAAAGATTTAGGATTTTTGTGCATTTGATCATGAGGTAGATATTGCATTAAGGATCCCTGAGTTAAAATTAATCTTTTTGTGGGTTTTTTATACTGTTGCCTACGCATGGAAACTTGATTGATTCATAGCATATCAATGGCAGAAAGATAGCGGAGATCGCCTTGTTGTCATTCGGAATGCTTCTCATGGATTTTCTCGCATTTTTGCGCTATAATCGGGAATTGTAATCGCCGATCAAAAACATATAACAATTGGAAACGAAACACGATAGGACACTTGATGATCCAAATACGCTGCAAATGTAAGTACCTTGCAAGCGTTAACAATTGACACATGCTGACAACATCCCGGAAGTTAGTTCGCTAACGTAGGTATTTGACTATGAAATGACCGTCCAAACGAAAATAATCGATCGATTATCGATCTGACACTAGCGATTATCGATCTGACAAAATGTAACGATAACCCGCTCTAACCGGCATTGAGTTTTCAATCCTAGATGCATCTCAGCGCAGTAAGACATGCTGAGTCAGTAAAAAACTGACAATGACAACTACACTGTCAGGTGAATCTCTGAAACACTGAACACTTACTTTCTGAATGGTCGTCCCTCATATGATTGGTTCGCTCTGCTGGGGCGGCCTCCTTTGGATGGTCATTCACTGGTAACACTGGCAACAGCGTTGATGCTGTTGGATGTACAGCTCCAGAGTGGTAACTTGAAGCCTGCTGTTGAGCAGTATTTTGTGTAGCTTGATGGAGCTGTTGTTGCAGGCCGGTATGTGCTTGGCTAACAACCGTATTCTGAGAAAGGGTGTTACGGGCCACACTCACACTCGCCCGACTGGTCAGTTCCATTGGAACATTAGAATGTGCATCAAGGACACGTTCCTGCATCCCGTGATGCATCTGTTGTTCATATTCCTGGTGCGAAGGTCGAGGCAGTCTCCCACCATTGATATGGTCAGGCAATATGGCAACATGTCTATCAGTCACATGGTCCATGGAGTGACTCTTTCCTGAAACCAGACCAGAATAGTTCCTGACTCCAGTCTCAGAATATGCTCTCTGTTCCCTCCCTGCGTGGGCCTGCTGCTGAGACACTGTCACAAAAGCTGTTTCCCGGGCCATCTCAGCATTGTGGGCAGCAAGACGCTGCTGTATTGTTGAGGTGAGAATGGAACATGCTCCAGTTGGATACAAGTTTTGTCTTGTATGTGAAGTATGTGCAGAATGCAGCTCTGGTGTCTTTGGGGGTTGAATCTCGATTCCGGACTCTTCATTCACAATGGAGTCTTGTCTTGCAGCAATGGTCAGACTCCTGGGTTTGGGTAAAACATTCGGGTCAATGACATTAATCTTGGGCTGGAAGGCTGAAGGGCCACCTGAAGATGGAGGAAATCTGGGAGTGACCGGGGATACATGTTCGGATGAGGTGCTGGACTTGGAGGTGCCAGCACTCCATGATCGGGAGGGCGAGGTGATGAAGCCAGGGTTCTGGGGATTCGTGTGCGGGGAGATAGGGGTGAAGGATGTTGACCCACTTCTATAAATGGCTGACCCTGGGGGTGATTGGGCCGACAAACGGGGCGAGATGGGTGTCTGTGGCGTTGGAGAGAAGGCTGGCGTTGTTGATCGGGAGTTTCCCAATGAGACTAACATATTGGCTGCCTCCTTCTCATCCATATCAAACTGATGCTGATGCAGTCTATCGTGTTCTAATTCACCTTCTCTCGACTGGTCCGTCCATTGAATCTGACCCTCTTTCATCTCTCCTTTCCGACACCCTGGAAAAGTTGGAGCTTGACGAAGGCTTTTGCCTTTCAGTGATAAATGTCTTGAACAGAAACCCCCGCCTCTGAGACTCTTTTGTACACCCTTCTTTAGAGCACAACCGTCTCCATTGCTTTCCATTGAATTTTTTTCGTATTCCATTGGGAGTGGACACAACATCACCTTTCTTGTATTTTGTAGTCAGAGGAGATCGAGGAGTACTCGACCGACTACTTTCTGTAGATTGGGCACTCCGACTGCGAGCAGATTCACGCTTTTTAGGAGGCTGCTTATTGCGTTCGCGTCCATTCTGAGAACGAGCACCTGGTGTTGCACTGCCCGATCGAGGAGTACTCATTCCAGAAGAGTCAAAGCTCAGATTCTCTGCCGTCATTTCATCTTCAGATGAGTCATTTTTTATCAAAGCTTGCAATACTTGCAACACTTGAAGCAGGTCTCTCTAGTCTATAGACTCCTCCACCAGGGATGGGTTGATACATGTGTTCCGGCTCAGAGAAGGTGTCCTCCATATCCTCGTACCATGGAGGCTGGAGAAGCCGGATATTGGCTCGAGTCACCCAGCAGTCTTCGGGCTTGTTCTCAGGTTTGTTATCCAAGTGTATTTTATACATAACAGGTGCATTTTTTTTCTCCATCACAAAACCTTCATAGAATACATTTTCTTCAGAACTGATTCTCACACACACTTTTGTTCCTA
Source organism: Haliotis rubra (assembly GCF_003918875.1). Classification (NCBI taxonomy): domain Eukaryota; kingdom Metazoa; phylum Mollusca; class Gastropoda; order Lepetellida; family Haliotidae; genus Haliotis; species Haliotis rubra. The sequence goes on along the minus strand of NW_025767030.1, from coordinate 988,643 downwards.
TGGAAACCAGCATCCCCATTGGGGAGTTGTCTGATATGATGTCACACAATGGGGCATTCAAGATATCGTTGTAATAGATTAAAGTTTTATCATCAAAACAAATTCCAATGTGTCGATTCTGGCGAATCTGTTTCACAACACCTGGCTGGAACACAGTCTCTCTTTTTTGCAAGAACACGTTGATTCTTCCATTCATTTAAGTCTATAGCAGGTCGTTTGGGTGGAGGAGACACCACAAGTTCTGGTTCAATATCATTTGCTTTACGTTTTTTGGGAGGCTTGGCTATTGCTCTCACAACCTGCAGCTCAGTTGGAGACTTCTCGATACCTGAATCGCCAGGGGTATCCATGGGCTCTGGTTTGGGCATGTTGCTGGGGGTGACAGGCAAGCTGGTGGCCAATGACACAGAAGACGACGGCTTCGGCATTTCAGAAGCTGCCTCCTGATCAAGCTCCGTACCAACTTTCTTCCCAGCCCGAGGAGTGCGTGTACTTTTAAGACTTGCTGCAGGAGTTGGCTTCTTTGCCTCAGAATCTTTGCCAGCATTCCTTTGACTTTGGCGTTTGGCCGTCTGCTCCATTTGTTCGTCTTTGACTTTTGTGTCTACTTCAGTGCTGTTTTCCTGAACAGGAGACTCCTCAGGAACAGGGGCCGGGCTTTCTGATGTCTGATTTGCATTTCTGCGCCTGGATTTGGTTTGTCTTGGGCCTGTTGGTGAAGAGCTGTTAGATCGACCACGCCTAGGGCGACTGTCGCTACGTCTTGTCATCTTTAGGCATGATCTGCAATGCAAAAAATATATCATCAAAAGTCAGTTGAATAATTTAAACACAACACATCATTCATAGAACTTATGATGTAAACTGTGATGGTGTCTCCCCTCTGTGTAGTGTGCATGTATACATACTATAATAAAATATGTCCCCTCCATGTGTTGTGCAGGGGCGGATCCAGGATTTTGGAGAATGGGGGTGGGGTGTTTGCACATAAATCATCAAGTCCAAAGGTTAGTGGGAAATGCTCATCAGGGAACATTTTGCACACACCCACACCAACCCGATGCTGTGTCATGTAGTGATGTACACTGTGATGGTGTCTCTCCTCCATGTGTTGTGTCATGTACACTGTGATGGTGTCACCCCTCCATGTGTTGTGTCATTTACACTGTGATGGTGTCTCCCCTCCATGTGTTGTGTCATTTACACTGTGATGGTGTCTCCCCACCATGTGTTGTGTCATGTACACTGTGATGGTATCTCCCTCCTTGTGGTGTCTTGTACACTGTGATGGTGTCTCCCTCCATGTGTTGTGTCATTTACACTGTGATGGTATCTCCCTCCATGTGTTGTGTCATATACACTGTGATGGTATCTCCCTCCATGTGTTGTGTCATGTACACTGTGATGGTGTCCCCTCTGTGTGTTGTGTCATTTACCTGTGATGGTGTCTCCCTCCATGTGTTGTGTCATGTACACTGTGATGGTGTCTCCTCCATGTGTTGTGTCATGTACACTGTGATGGTATCTCCCCTCCATGTGTTGTGTCATGTACACTGTGATGTGTGTACACTGTGATGGTGTCTCCCTCCTTGTGTTGTGTCATGTACACTGTGATGGTCATGTCTCCCTCCTTGTGGTGTCATGTACACTGTGATGGTGTCATGTACACTGTGATGGTGTCATGTGTTGTGTCATGTACACCGTGATGGTGTCCCCTCCTTGTGGTGTCATATACACTGTGATGGTGTCTCCTCCATGTGTTGTGTCATGTACACTGTGATGGTGTACACTGTGATGGTGTCTCCCCTCCTGTGTTGTGTCATGTACACTGTGATGGTGTCTCCCCTCCATGTGTTGTGTCATGTACACTGTGATGGTGTCTCCTCCTTGTGGTGTCATGTACACTGTGATGGTGTCTCCTCCATGTGTTGTGTCATGTACACTGTGATGGTATCTCTCCCTCCATGTTGTGTGTCATGTACACTGTGATGGTGTCTCCCTCCATGTGTTGTGTCATGTACACTGTGATGGTGTCATGTCCACTGTGATGTGTCTCCCCTCCTTGTGGTGTCATGTACACTGTGATGGTGTCTCCTCCATGTGTTGTGTCATGTACACTGTGATGGTGTCATGTACACTGTGATGGTGATGTGTTGTCCCTCTGTGTGGTGTCATGTACACTGTGATGGTGTCTCCCTCCATGTGTTGTGTCATGTACACTGTGATGGTGTCTCCCTCCATGTGGTGTCATGTACACTGTGATGGTGTCTCCCTCCATGTGTTGTGTCATGTACACTGTGATGGTGTCTCCCTCCATGTGTTGTGTCATGTACACTGTGATGGTGTGTCCTCCATGTGATGTGTCATGTACACTGTGATGGTGTCTCCCTCCATGTGTTGTGTCATGTACACTGTGATGGTGTCTCCCCCATGTTGTGTCATGTACACTGTGATGGTGTCTGTCGTGGTGTGTCTTGCACGCTGTGACAGTGTACTAGTACTAGTCACGTACTCTCCCAGTCGATACTTGTCATAAGAGGCTAATAATGGGATCGAGTGTTCAGGTTCGCTGACCCATTTGTGTCGAGTGATGCTCATGATGTTGATCACTGGTTTGTCTGGTCCAGCCTAAGTTATTTATAGACCCCCTTCATATAGCTGGAATGTTGCGGAGTGGGGCATTAAAGAACAAACAAACAAAAATAAAATTCATCCAGCCCATCACAAAAACGTCAGAATGAATTAACCCCTGGATGACTGGATGACAGTTATCTACACTGCATGAAAAGTGAAAACAAGATTTCAGACCTAATTAGAACAGCATCTCTGGGATCATGTAGATGTCCGGTTCAGGGCATATCCACAGGATTACAATGGGGTAGGGAGGTTACCATGTTGTCCAGTTAAGGACAGATCCACAGGATTACAATGGGGTAGGGTGGTTACCATGTTGCCCAGTTAAGGACAGATCCACAGGATTACAATGGGGTAGGGTGGTTACCATGTTGCCCAGTTAAGGACAGATCACAGGATTACAATGGGGTAGGGTGGTTACCATGTTGCCCAGTTAAAGACAGATCCACAGGATTACAATGGGGTAGGGTGGTTACCATGTTGCCCAGTTAAGGACAGATCCACAGGATTACAATGGGGTAGGATGGTTACCATGTTGTCCAGTTAAGGACAGATCACAGGATTACAATGGGGTAGGGTGGTTACCATGTTGCCCAGTTAAGGACAGATCACAGGATTACAATGGGGTAGGGTGGTTACCATGTTGCCCAGTTAAGGACAGATCACAGGATTACAATGGGGTAGGGTGGTTGCCATGTTACCCAGTTAAGGACAGATCCACAGCACCACAGGATTACAATCTGTGTTGTGAGACAGAGTAACTCGATAGTGTATTTGCAACAGCTGGGTAAGTGAACATGCTTTACAGTGGGGTTGCTCATATGTAAGGTAAATACTTCATGTTTAGAGTAATTCAGTCCTTTACTGTAACATGGTGTATCCCATCCCAGCTAGGTGGGGCGGTGATGTAGCCTAGTCGTTAAGGCATTCACTTGTCACACTGAAGAACCGGGTTCAAAACCCCCATGGGTACAATGTATGGAGCCCTCACTGGGACTCTTTTCATTTTAACAGTGATTGATTCTGATCCAAATTATATTTTTTTTCAGAAACTAAGCATTAGTCTATATTAATAACACAGAAGTCCATTTCAAATAGGCCCAAATAGGTTAATGTGTGATTAGTGCTGTTTGGCCCTTGGCATACATACAGACATACAAGCACACTACAGCAACTGTGTCGCTGTTTGAATGTCTGATAATCATGATAATTATCATGTTTATCTCAATACTTTAAAATGAAAATATCAATATTAAGGTGGGGTAAAAATGTGACAAAACAGACAATCTAAGCGACTTTCTGGAAGAGCTTTTGTACAATTTGAACCTGCTAAAGTCTTTCACCCAAGCTTGTAATGTTAGGAACAATCATAAAAGAAAAGATCTATCATTTGACAAAGTTGACAAAATGTAGTAGCTTATTAAAACCAAACACAACTAGTCAAATATGTCGTAACAGTTACTAAGCAAATTACACAGAAAAAAATTGGGACTGTCATCAAAATTGTCAAGCTCTGGGCTCTAAAATGATAACAGTGAGATGGTGCTAGAAGTTGGTCTGGGAATGCTAACAAGGTACACATATAATTTTATACTAATGCCAAGTATGTAGCCATTAAAGGGTTAGCTGTCAGCCATATGAACATAACTGTTAATTTTAAAACCAGTATTTCCAAAATTGACATCGAGTGGGCTTAAATAGTCTCTTAAAACCATCCTTCTTCATCCTGTAGAAAAGCGCAATACAAGACATGATGCCACCTCTTTGTATTTCTAAGCTCAAAAACAATACCGTACTAACCCATCACTGATTACATCTAGTGTATATCTATACTCTATATAGAAAGACCTTTCTGTTAATCCAGCTTCTCATGTTTATGAGACCGCCTCTCTGGGGCAGTGGCTTAAGTGTCCGCCCAGAGAATGGAAGGTTGCAGGTTCGATACCAAGCCTCGCCATGCCAAAAGACGTTAGAACATGGTACTTGTTGGTCCCCGTCTGGCGCTCAGCATTAATGGATACAACAAGGACTGTTCGGCTCGGAGTCAGTATAATGTGTCTGAGTGGGGTATTCATGCTTAACTACGGCACGGTATATCAGTGAGCTAGTACTGTAAAACCAGCTTCAGTCTGGGCAAGTACAAGCAGCCACACATACACATGCATGCACGTCATCATATGAGTGAAATAATCTCAAGTACAATGTTAAACCCCATTTCACCTCACCTCATGTTTATAAACATATATTCTGCAGTATCTATTCCTCCATCAACTGTTTCAGTCAAGAAATAATCGATGTAAAAGTATATTAATAATCACTGAAAAGGTGTTATATTTCTGTAAATATTATAAACATACATTAACGTATTTCAGGTTTTAACATGACAGACTATTTTATTCGCCTATGACTGCCTGTGATTTGGTCGTTCATAACTCCAGCCACCCTTCTTCACCCAGTTCACTGTCAAATAGGTCGTGTGCACTGTCATAGACAGTGGAGTAGTGGTGTTTCAAATGCCTGTGTAAATACTACAATAAGAGAACGCAACTTTTACATATAAAAAATGACAACATGACAGTTTATGCGAGTGACATCTTAAGGCGTCGCCTAAATCGGGAGAAACATTTCAACAAAGAGAGCGGTCACCCCAGTTGGTTCGCCTCCGTGCAAATCGCTGACCTCGCTCAGCTTTACCGATGACAACAAAATGGCTTCGCCGGTAGGGAAATATGCGACACGTTTGATCTCCAAAGTTGGACTTATTAGAACCACAAGTTCATATTTTGTTCACGGACATGTAACTATGATTCATTTTGAATGGTCTCAGCTCGAACGAGATTTATGGTTCGGGCAATAATATGACTAAATTTGCCACAAATTGCGTCTTCGGTGAACGCCTTATCACGAATCGAGGACAGGCGTTTGTAACATTCCGGCAACTTTCATACCCTTTCAGTTGGGAAGTACATGGAATTTGAGCCGAAGATTGAATAGACAACTAAACAAATTGTAACAGTACTGTTACGAAATGAGTCAACGATGAAGAAAAGACAATTGGTTTACCTTGAACGGTCACCATATTACAGGCAGTCTTTCTTCGAGTTGACCATTTCCACAGCACTCGAAGCTGGGAAACTGGCTTGAGCTAAAAAAGGTGAATGAGCTTATGCCCTCTCGTTTGATTGGTTGAATTGGGAGCCCCAACCAGTCACGTGACCTTTCATAGATGGATTCCACTGCATTGATTGGCTAGCTAATGTTGTGGCTGACATTCATCGTTTACTATCTGGGATTTACTATCAGCGAAGAGACTACCACAACAACATTTTGCATTAGCGTTGCATTCTAACGTAGGTGCAAATTGCAGACACACAGTGTGCATTTATATTGGAACATATGCAAATGCAAGTATATGCTGCAGTATCAAAAATATAGTCCTCGTGAAATCCAGGGTTATAATCCATTTATCGAACAAAGGGTTATAATGAATACGTCACACTGGATAGAGCCAATGAGCGCACGATCATATCCAGGGTTCTCGTCATTAGCCAATCAAATAACAGCTATGTGGGTCAACAGCTGTAAATGGAAACACGGGACGCACATTTGTGTGTATTTGTATGCAGTTACTATGAGAGTTACTACACTTGTTGGCTGGGCTCGATCCGGGCCCACGTTCTCCTGGACAGGATTGCAAAACGCAGTGACTCAGTCGTATTGAGGCAGATAGCGTGCCTCCTATGGCGATAAAACATATTACATGATGAAATGCCACTTTCACAGTATTTAGCGGCGAATAAGTAATGATTACAAATCCACTACACGTCTTTTCCCCGTGTCCTGATTATATTACCTGAAAGCTGGACACGATCAGGGAGGATAAGAGTAGCCGATGATACGCCGCCGACAGGCAGTTGATACATGTTGTCTGATTATTAACAGTTTTCTCAACAACAACGATGACGGCGGTTCTCGTGTAACCGTAAATATATCGTGACGTGGCTTGATAGGGCCTTTCTTGCTTTCATCAATACCTTGGAAACAAAACTTATGCTAATAACTTTCAAACCACCACTGCCGTGTTTGATAATGTTGTAACAAATTACATCGGCTAAGAATGTAAATCTCAAAATATATAATCTCTTGAAAGACCCAAACACACCACGTACGAACTGCGGAACGTAGTTTATATTAAAACATCTATTTTTAGCCACGAGAAAGTCTTTATCACGGACGCCAACGCAAGAGATGGAAGTTTGCGGGAAGGGACGATAAACCCTAGGTCATGTTCAATGCACGAGTGTCTATATTTATACCACTCAACGTACTCCACCTAAAAAGTAAGAAAAAATCATACCGAGTTATTCTGATTGTTTACAACGTGAATCACAGTACGTGACTACATTCGGTGTCTCTCGCTTGCTTCCGGTACGTTACGCTATTTTGAAAAGACAATCACCAACGAGGAAGTATCCAAATGCCTTCCTGTTTAAATATTAGTTCCAATTAAGGAGGTATTGACAGTTGATAGATGATTAAGATATGTCTCCAGTAAATATTTTGGGCTGATTTTATTACATTTTATTAGCCTGGTGGTTAAAGTTTCCGCTCGTCACTGAAAACCCGGGTTCGATTCCCCACATTGGTACAATGTGTGAAGACCATGTCTGATGTCTCCCGCCATGATGTTGCTGATATTTAGTTTAACTAAACTCGCTCACTTTCCGGAATGTCTTTGGACTCATCTGAAGACGTCACAGGAGACGATAGACGATCTTTTCCATAGCAACACCGTATAAGGTCAAATGTGCCCAAATGTTTAACGCTGGCACACCATGCATGTGGTCACCGGAATGAACATGCAGGCGGTTTCTTGAACTCTGCGTATATGGCGCAAGTGAACGACGATTTGATTGGCTCAATACTCTATGACCTGGTTTCTCACACGAACCTGGACTGTTCCCAGTGGATTCACAATTGACTCGGTTTTGTTTTCAAATATATTTGATAGAATGAGTTTGTCGCTTTTCTTTCTTGACCCGTGGTGCTCTTTCATGTGCCCATCATTAACTGCAGAAACATGTTTCAAAGTTTACAAGTTACAGACAAACTGAACATATTGGCTGCAACTCGCCAACTTCTTCAATTAGTTTGCCTTTAGATTGTCATCACGTTGTAGACAATGCAACACCAAACTGACCACTAATGCTAGCGTTGTTAGATAGTGAAGGGGCGGATACAGCTTTTTGGATCCGCCCATGTAGTGTACGTGCTGCTGGAAGTACTAATGCTACAGAGCTGTTCCACGAGCCTTCTCTAAAGCGTCAAATCAAGAGTGACCCCTCACACAGACGCACGGGCGAGCTGCTGGAGTCTAGAGCAATGTTTCGGCTGTAATGGGTGTAGGGTTTTGGTTTCATAATCTCTGGTGATCATTTTACAAAGCTGATCCTTCTTCAGAAGACCGCTCGAAAATTAATATTGCGTGATCCCTAATATGTTGGTGAGTATAAGTATGATACAGTATTATAGGTGAGGTAAAATGGGGTTTTAACGAATATTTCGCTCATATGACGACGTGCATGCGCGTGTATGTGTGGATGCTTGGACTAGCCCAGAATTGATAATGCTAGGTCACTGAGATACCATGCCGCAGTTAAGCATGAATACCCCACTCAGACACATTATACTGATTCCGTGCCTACCGGTCCTTGTTGTATTTTATTCTTTTGGCATGACGCGGTCGGGGATCGAACCCGCGACCTTCCGCTCTCCGGGTACAGCATTATGAATACAGTGATATTAAGTAGGTCTACTAAGTTACTACCTTTACAACCAACTGGATCGGGATATCTTGATCGCGAGGTGTTGATCGTTGGTCGTGATACCAATCTGGTCCAAACTACATTATTCCCAGTACGCCCTCACATAGCTACAGAGAATATTGCTGAGTGCGGCGTAAACCTGTACAGATCAACTACTGATTTGACGGATAGCAGCTGGAAGGTGTATGAATGCGTATCTTACAGTTTGGATGGATTAGGACCATTACGGCGAAATCTTGTTTGCTGGCAAAATATATGGCTTAGACTCCAATGAACATTGAGTGAATGAGGTACCATTAACACACAAATATTACTTCAACTTATATTTTTTCTGGAGTTAAAACTGTCACGTTACTGATGGCATATTATACCACTACTATCATTGTATTTAATTCTATGCGACACAGACACTCGCTCACGTTCGCAGGCTCGCTCGCACGCACGCACACACACACGCACGCACGCAAACACGCACATTTTCCCATGGGACACGCCAAAAAACTATGCTGGTGAGTTCATGTGCATCTTTCGCGCAAAGGAAGGACGAGGGAAACACACTGAAATAAACATGTACTTACCACGTGATCAATCACAGGCCTATGTACGAAACAACACGTTGATATAATCCACACAAATAACGCTAACATAATGATTAATCAACATACCGTTTTGACTTCAAAACGTGATATTTTTAAATATCCAAGTAGCGAATAAAGTAGCCTTGTGACCACAGCGTTCAATCGCCATGCCACACTACAGCAGGCGCCCATCAATGTAACCTCTATTTTGTCATACGAGTGATTACATGGCCCCGATGGTGAGACTTTGTCACTTGGTTGTGTGTTATCATTTCCAGATCATAAAATCACTGGTGTGTCTGGTCCAGACTCGAACAGTTTCAGTCACACTGCTAACTGCGGTCTCAAAACCAACAAACACAAACAGTGTCTCAATCGAAAAATGCCCTTCCTCCCCTCCCTGCCGTCATAGGGTTGGGATGTCGCTAAATTCAGCGCAACATTTGACCCTTTGTTAGAGCCTTTGAACTAAGCCGTGTTTATCTTCCCCTTTGAGCACTGTGCGGCCAGACTTTCGTCCATGCGACTTACGGTACTGGGTGCCCATTCTGTATGCCGAGCTGGACGGACACATGTTGGTATGTACATGGGCTCTGCACTTCTCTGTACAGAGTTACTCCCCTTACTCCCTCAAAATACAGAAACGTACCCGGTACCCTAGACGGCGGACGAGTCCATTCTTCAACCCAAAACCGTATGCAGTTGTTTCCGTTAGCTTGTGTGAGTAGTATTGTTCATCGCGAAATTTTCTTTACTGCCCGTTTCTTTCATCACGCAATCAAATGTATCCCATACAACAACATGATAGTTCCTATCAAGAAAACGGCACAATGCGGAATGGACTCGTCCTAGATACCTTGGGTACACATCTGTGGTACGACCCCAAAAGCCCGATTGAGGGATGAGTGGTATGAGTGCGCATATACCCAGGTTTGAAGCATACTTATGTTTTGAAGCTTTACACGATAGACTCGAGAACATGTGTTTGAAAACCCGACTGGCAAGTTTCAGGAACTTGATTCACTGCACGAGTACAAAGGGAGGTAATCCAGTCACTGGTTCCCGATGCCAACATATTAGAATGTGTGCAGCTATAGAATTGACTTAATTATGGGTTATAATTTGCTTCTTCAGGAAAGTCGATTGTCTTTCGGATCGCGCTTCCTCGAATGTTTTTTAATGTAGAAGCATTTAGTGGTGATTATAGTGAACAAGGGAGATAACTCTAGGGATATACAATGTCTAATTCCGAAACTTATTAGGACGATCCTTCGGTGCAGATATAGGTATTAAGCAAGTGTTAGCAATCACAAGTCGTATTCACTGTAATAAAACAAATTGGAGAATTAGAATTATAGAATTACGTCCCTTGCTCTGCCAAGACAACTTCCTGACCAGTTAGACTAAAGGGGTCGTTGTCGGCAAAGGTACCACAGAAATGTACCAGGTACCCTACACGGCGGACGAGTCCATATTCCGCAACCCTAAACTGAAACGGTATGTAGTTGTTCCCGTTCCGCCGACTGCGAGTGGTGTTGTGTATGGTCGTTTCTTGTAAAAGCAATCAATGCATCTAATGCAACCGTATGACAGTTCTGATCAAGATAACGATACAATGCGGAAATGAATCGTCCTAGGGTACGTTTCTGTATTCTGATTTCAACTAGGGTACATGTCTGTATGCAGAAACGTACCTAGGGTACACATCTGTAGTATCCGTGCCGACAACGACCCCTTCAGCATTAAAGTGCAAAGCGTCTTATTTGTGTAACATCTCTTTATTGCAAAGAAAACCAGATGTCAACATGACGATTATTTACCTTGGTAACCGGGACACGCCCCTGGTGATGATTACATTGAGGAAACAATCAAAGCTAGTATCGTGTTGTTTGGTAATCAGGGCCTAGATTTCTTAAGCTTTCTTAGAGCTAAGATAGTCGTAAGTTAATGTTAATGTATGGCACTTACGACTATCTTAGCTCTAAGAGAGCTTTGAAAATCTAGGTTCTGATGATCGTGTGTTTTCTTCTCTTGTTGCTGTCCGCCCACACCAGGCTGCCCAGCCGTGATACTAACATGCTGTTCAGAACATCCAATAACTCACCTCAGATGAATACGGGGCGGTGGGGTAGCCTAATGGTTAAAGCGTTGGCTCGTCACGCCGAAGACCCGGGTTCGAATCCCCACATGGGTACAATGTGTGAAACCCATTTCTGGTGTCCCCGCCGTGATGTTGCTGGAATATTGCTAAAAGCGGCGTAAAACCAAACTCAGTCAGTCAGTCAGATGAATACGGATACCGGTAGTTTCAACGGACAACGCCAGGGGCACACGGAAGTATTTTATGTGCGCGTCAGTAAATGGCAGTCTGGTTGCCACTAAATGAGAATGATGGATTGAAAAGTACCTGAGAACCACATAGTCTTTTAAATGGCAAAGCGATACACGGCAATGGATACCCTGTATCCAACACAATCTGTTTCTGTTTTCCCCCACCCATCATTCGAAGAAACTAATGTGTGTTGTTTTGTGTAAAACTTGAAATCTTTAACGTAGTCCTTCACGAGTTACCACCCTTTAATATTATATCGTCTGTTGAAGTGATAAGAGGTGCATTTATAATGGGCTAAACTCCATTCACTGCGTGAATGCTCATAGCGCTAAGAAGCTGATCACTATTATCCCAGATAACCCAAACTGCCTGTGAGGCGCTAGAAGGTTGATAGTCACATGACTTATCCCACCGGGTACCCATTTCTACTTGGTGAACAGAGGCATTTTCTTAACAAACTCACTTGCCTAAGGTGAGACCACATGTATCACATGTGCTTCGTTGTGGTTCAGGGCTGAGGTCCTAGAAACTCTCAACCTGCCAAACACGGTCACCCATCCAAGGACTCTCCGCGTTCAACGTTGCTTAAAGGTCACATGCAACCAAAAAAATCAAACATAATTAAAACACAATTATCACTTATTCATGACATATAATATACATTGCTGGTTATGAAAAAACATATCAACAAAATTATAAGCGTACAATCGCAAATCAAAAGTGCAATATTGTGTACTTGGGTTTACTTCCCAAGAAACGAAGCAGCCGGGATACCGAACCCAGTCAGAGTGGGTGGGTGTGCACTCAAGTGTAACGGCTGGTTCATTTGCAGATGCCCTCACGGCTCATTGTGTGTGTATATATAGAGATGTTGGGTTTTGTAAATACATGCTCATTTTTTTGTGTATAACATTTTACAATCAACAGACATCATAACATGTCATGTGTTCAAGTATCACACCTGCCTGTATGTGTAATCACATAATGTGACAGAGACCGAACTCGGGCCATAAATCAATGCATTTTGTTTATGGTGTATAGCAGCTGTGTATTGAATATTGTCATTAGCAGACAGACAGGCAGACACACAGGTGTCAATAAAACAAGACATTGAGTTTTGTCTGTGACAACGACATATCTATATCACAGTTAGAAATTCTGTCAACGCTAAATAATGACATTGCTTTCAAGTATCGAACTGAGAAAGTGACTCGGTAAGAAGAACGTGTGGTGAAATAGACAAATGAAATTATATAAACAGTTAATTTACTATCATAACATATAAAAAGCTCGCGCCTGTGAGATATCAACGAAACATTAGAAAAATAGCTCACACCAAAGCCTTCACCGAGTATTCACCGGACAACCCGCTTCCAAGCTGCGCGAACCTATTTCACTGCGCACGTGCTATGAGCGCAGTCCAGCTGTTGAAACCAGTTTTCCCCCGAAAAGTCGGGGGAAAATTAGTGAAACGTTTGAACTCCGATTTCGCGCGGTTTTTTCATCACGTTATTTTTCAACTTTATAAGTTGAATTTGCATTTTTGACGATTTGTTTCGGTAAGTCCATACCGAAAGGTATCAGAATCTGCAAAGTTGTGTTTTACGTTGCATGTGACCTTTAACTTGTGACTTAAGCTCAATGCACAGGACCACACAGCACCAATAGGGAATACATGCTTGAGAATTCATGCACAAAATGTTGTGGCATCATTTGGTATATTTGAAGACTATATTTCAGACATGAAAACAAAATAATGACAGTGGATAAATAAATACATTACCATCAAGACCTAGCCTGTTATTGGAAGTAACAGGGCAATAAAACAAAATCTGTTTGATTTCGAGGATCCTATGTACATGTAACTGTTGAAGCAGCCTTGAACATGTACGAGTACCACTAAAAGTAGTGAGTACGTGAGTACGTTAGTTTGGTTCTACGCCGCTGTTTGCAATGTTCCAGCAATATCCAAGCGGGGAACACCAAAACAGTGGTGTTGTTTTAAGATGTGTACACTGAAATGTTCAGAATATGACGGGTCACAGCATAATGGTCAGATAGTAGGGCTGTGCAATATTACCGGTATATACCGGTGCAGTATCTCGCGATACGATTATCGCGATATATTGTTCAGAATCTGCAATATATTGGGTCATCCAGAGTTAGCTCCCTTTGCATTATCTGCCCTTGATTTCCAAAGCAAAACAATGTGCTCTAAAAGTGCCAAATATACTTTTATTTCTGTTGGTTTCATGTAACATTTTACAAGTGGGATAATCTTTATAAGTGGCTCCAAAAGTGCCAAATCTACCAAATGTGTTACGTTTTGTGGGTTTGAATGGTTTCATATGTGACATTTTGGAGGAATGAAAGGACCGCTCATATTTTATGGCTTGGGGGTGATGATGATTTGTATGGAGAAGCATGAACAAGTGAATGCCCCAGCCCCCCACCCGTAAAATGTTTGTACAAAATAAGTCAACCCCCCCGCATGTCATGTACAAATCAATGACACCCCCACTCTCCCATTCACCTAATTTCTTAGCATAATCTTAAACATACTGTTATATACAAACCCCACCCCACCCAATGCGTGTGTACAAAATTGCTGCCCCCCTTAGCTCCCCAGTAAATGGGTGGGACACCCCCCAACCCCTAAAATCAAAATCATCATCACCCTCCCCAAGCAGCCTTGAACATGTACGAGTACCACTAAAAGTAGTGAGTACATTAGTTTGGTTCTACGCCGCTGTTTGCAATGTTCCAGCAATATCCAAGCGGGGAACACCAAACAAGTGGTTTCACACATTGTATCCATGTGGGGAATCTTTAGCATGAAGAACGAACGCTTTAACCACTAGGCTACCCCACCGCCCCACCACTAAAAGTAAAACCCGTTGATATGTCATGTACAAATCAATGACACCCCCCCTCTCCCATTCACCTAATTTCTTAGCATAATCTTAATCAAAATTATATACAAACCCCATCCCACCCAATAGTGTACAAAATTGCTGCCCCCTTAGCTCCCAAAGTGGCCCCCAAATTAAAACATCATCACCCTCCCTAGCCATAAATTATGAACGGTCCCAAAGTGGCCTCAAATTAACCAATTCTTCAGTAAAGGCTCTGGCTCTGAGTGACCATTTCACGATTCCCACTATTTTGTTATTTTTTGTTTGTTTCATAATAAAACATATGTTGTCAATTTATCACAAAGTCTTTCTAAAGATTTAAGCCTTACTAACTGTATAATGACATCGTAGTCAAGGATGACAGTTATTGGAGGTCACATGAGATGTTTAAGCTCAACGTAGTTCACCTAAATCTTGTTTTTGTTTCATTTTGCAATAGTTTATGTCAACACATGTTTATATTGGAGTTGAATCTGAATTTATCACTGACATACAGTAACAATAATTGCAAGCTGCATTGAAGTGCATTCTGTTGAAGCACTGACCATGAAACTTATGTTATACTATTACTATACTGTATCATTATGTTCTCAAACCTTTGTTGCAATACCTCAATTAAACATTCCACATTAAGGTTCTATATCATTTTTTTATCTGTAAATAATTGGCGTACAGCCATGCACAATGAGGACTCGGAGCCTGAAAGTATGGTGTAACAGCAACTAAGAAGATAATGTCGCACAGAGAGAGCTATTATGAAGTTATGATGTACGCACTTGGGCAGAAACCCTCCATAAAATATATCACAATATATATTGCAATATCTCTTAAATTATTGCAATATATCACAATATGAGAATCAGGGCAATATCCAGCCCTATCAGATAGGCATGGCGGGACACACAAGTGGAAACACACTTATGGCTTGGTTTTGATGACTTTCTTATAGAAAAGCTGGACGTCGGCTCAGTACAGTTATATGCAAAGACCGCTTGAATCATCTGGCGGCGGTTTCGTCACATACTCAAAGGCTAACTGTTAGAAATAAAGTAACTCGCAACCGAACATTGTTGATGATATCGTTAAGATACGAGTGATTGTTATGATTTACAAGCTGCTGCACACGTACACGACAACCCTGCAACGGTTACCAACATGATGTTCTTTAGTATTTTGATAAAAAGGGAATTCACAAATCGAATTCCCCTTTCAGTTGATATTGCTCTAGCGGAGAATCATAACAACCTGATGTTCAGACATGAAAACACAAAACTTAGTAGAAATTGAATTTATTTGAGTTTCAGTAGTCAGAGCCACCAATGTTCGTGCATATTGTAGACAAGTGCACATTCAAACATAAGTTTTAGAAAGTGAAGTTTTAAGTTATGTGCTTGGAAAACAGTTCTGAAATGGGATAAGAGTAGGACTGAAATGGAATTTAACTTTGTCACGACGAAAGCAAAGATTCCGGTAAAATATGCAAAGCCTCTTGTTGGTATACTCCTTTGTGAGCGTAAAACGATCTGACTGACGTAATCGTGCTGGAAACCATATCATGTGTTTGAATACGAGTTAGTTGGTGGATTTCCTCCAAGTGGTGTAGGTCTAACACCTGCATTAGTCCCCGCTCTTCTATCATATCAGTCTGAACCCCCCACCCCTATGGTATAACTGTTCCCAGCGGCTTTCAAATGTGTGCATTCACGTCATTTCAGATGAAGGTCTGTGGTCTGTTTCCATCTGACGGAACAAAGAACGGGTGAAAAGTATATTTTATGTGCGTATCAATAAACGACATTCTTTTCACGAGTTACCCCACTTTGTTGCAAAACCGTAAACGCCTTTGTGACTTATATATATACGGGACTTTTAAATTTGTTCGCTATATCCGTTTGTACGCTATATCCGTGTTCGCTATAACCATGTTCTACTGTATATATATTTTGTGATTACACTTTCTCATTAAAGTACATATTCTAGTACTTTTATTGGGTTGAGTCCCATCCGGTACTAGAATCTGTACTTTACTAAGAAAGTGTAAACTCAAGTATAACATACGTTACATTTGACCACTTACTAAATGGCATTGTGTATTCATATCTTTGAGTCTTTTTCGAGAATAAGGCCTCTTTTCATGGTTGACGACGTTGCGGTAAACTCACTCATGAAAGACCAATTGTGTTGAGAGATACATGTACTTATAATGAGCGACCTGGGGAAACCGATGTCTTCGTGCCCTGACAGCACAGACCGTCAGTATCCCGACCTGAGTCCAGCATCAGCCGGGGTGTTGGTCGTCCAGTACACCTGGAATATACTGTTGGCTTTCACACCCAACTGTTTGTACAGTTTGTCACCCAAGCTGGATGGAGGAGTAGGGAGACGTTTTAACCCTAAGGTGAGTGAGTGAGTTTAGTTTTACACCGCACTCAGCAATATTCCAGCTATGTGGCGGCGGGCTGTAAATAGTCGCGTCTGGACTAGACAATCCAGCGATCAACAGCATGAGCATCGACCTACGCAATTGGGATACGACGACATGTGTCAACCCAGCCTGACCAGCCGATCCCGTTAGTCGCCTCTTACGACAAGCATGGGTTGCTGAAGATCAATTCCAAAACGGATCGTCACCACAATTATGTGTCCTATATGTTTACATACTATGATAGTCTGTGTGACAGGTTTCTAAAACGAGTAGTATTTATGAACATTTTATTTTAGCACATGCAGTTAATGTCCTTCGACGTCTGGTGTCCTACTGTACACGACTTGAAGTAAGCCAGCGCTGTGCCGGAAGGCGATGGGGTGGCAACATCAAAGCATAAACACCAACATGGATGATATAGCGAGGGACAGCACTAAAACGAGGTGACCCGAGGTGTACATGTCTTTCTTCCCAAATCCATAACCAGCGTCCCAAACCTGGAACAAATGTGTATTATGTCTTACTGTCATCAATTCGGTGAAACTATCTTGTTTTATGTAAATAGACTATTGTACCCTCGTAAGGCATCTATAACATTATGTATATATTTAAACACATTTTGTTATAAGACTGGGCAGATTTAAAGAGTTCATAAATGGTTCTTTGACTATATACATAACACACTAGTTTAAGCGTATGTTAACATCAATTCAGTGATCACCTCGCAATTGTTTTTGTTGATTTCAGGTCAACATGGCAAGTAAGGGAGGGACATTATTATACAAGATGACGCCCTGGGCCTGACCTATGAAGAAGTAGTTTTATCAATGCCCCAATTTTGATGAAGGTTGGTGGAAGAGTTGGGTGGCATTTGGCCAGTTGATTTGACCCATCGGAACAAGTTTCGCAAGACTGAAATCAGAATTCGACAAAGTCTTCCATGAGTACTCACCAAATGCCTGATTCCATTAAGGAAGTGGTATGTGACAGGCAGAGCTAGTGTGTATTTCATCCCAGTGATGATAGCCGGGCCCAGGGACAAGTCCTTGATCATCTGTAGATAGTAGGGGTAGCCCTCTGGGAGACACAACAGCAGGACAGATACCCCCTGACACAACTGTAACACAACACAGTGAGGTCAGACAGACAGAGTAGGGGTAGCCCTCTGGGAGACACAACAGCAGGACAGATACCCCGACACAACTGTAACACAACACAGTGAGGTCAGACAGACAGAGAGTAGGGATAGCCCTCTTGTAGACACAGCAGTGGGACAGAGACCCCGACACAACTGTAACACAACACAGTGAGGTCAGACAGACAGAGAGTAGGGGTAGCCCTCTGGGAGACACAACAGCAGGATAGAGACCCCGACACAACTGTAACACAACACACAACACAGTGAGGTCAGACAGACAGAGAGTAGGGTAGCCCTCTGGGAGGCACAACAGCAGGACAGAGACCCTGACACAACTGTAACACAACACAGTGAGGTCAGACAGACAGAGAGTAGGGGTAGCCCTCTGGGAGGCACAACAGCAGGACAGAGACCCCCGACACAACTGTAACACAACACAGTGAGGTCAGACAGACAGAGAGTAGGGGTAGCCCTCTGGGAGGCACAACAGCAGGACAGAGACCCCGACACAACTGTAACACAACACAGTGAGGTCAGACAGACAGAGAGTAGGGGTAGCCCCCTGGGAGACACAGCAGCAGGACAGAGACCCCCGACACAACTGTAACACAACACAGTGAGGTCAAACAGACAGAGAGTAGGGGTAGCCCTCTGGGAGACACAACAGCAGGACAGAGACCCCCGACACAACTGTAACACAACACAGTGAGGTCAGACAGACAGAGAGTAGGGGTAGCCCTTTGGGAGGCACAATAGCAGGACAGATACCCCCGACACAACTGTAACACAACACAGTGAGGTCAGACAGACAGAGTAGGGGTAGCCCTCTGGGAGACACAACAGCAGGACAGATACCCCGACACAACTGTAACACAACACAGTGAGGTCAGACAGACAGAGACTAGGGATAGCCCTCTTGTAGACACAGCAGTGGGACAGAGACCCCGACACAACTGTAACACAACACAGTGAGGTCAGACAGACAGAGAGTAGGGGTAGCCCCCTGGGAGACACAGCAGCAGGACAGATACCCCGACACAACTGTAACACAACACAGTGAGGTCAGACAGACAGAGAGTAGGGATAGCCCTCTTGTAGACACAGCAGTGGGACAGAGACCCCGACACAACTGTAACACAACACAGTGAGGTCAGACAGACAGAGAGTAGGGGTAGCCCTCTGGGAGGCACAACAGCAGGACAGAGACCCCCGACACAACTGTAACACAACACAGTGAGGTCAGACAGACAGAGAGTAGGGGTAGCCCCCTGGGAGACACAGCAGCAGGACAGAGACCCCCGACACAACTGTAACACAACACAGTGAGGTCAGACAGACAGAGAGTAGGGGTAGCCCCCTGGGAGACACAGCAGCAGGACAGAGACCCCGACACAACTGTAACACAACACAGTGAGGTCAGACAGACAGATAGTAGGGATAGCCCTCTGGTAGACACAACAGCGGGACAGAGACCGCCGACACAACTGTAACACAACACAGTGAGGTCAGACAGACAGAGTAGGGGTAGCCCTCTGGGAGACACAACAACAGGACAGATACCCCCGACACAACTGTAACACAACACAGTGAGGTCAGACAGACAGAGAGTAGGGGTAGCCCCCTGGGAGACACAACAGTGGGACAGATACCCCCGACACAACTGTAACACAACACAGTGAGGTCAGACAGACAGATAGTAGGGGTAACCCTCTGGGAGACACAACAAGCAGGACAGAGACCCCGACACAACTGTAACACAACACAGTGAGGTCAGACAGACAGAGAGTAGGGGTAGCCCTCTAGGAGACACAACAGCAGGACAGAGACCCCCGACACAACTGTAACACAACACAGTGAGGTCAGACAGACAGAGAGTAGGGGTAGCCCCCTGGGAGACACAACAGCAGGACAGAGACCCCGACACAACTGTAACACAACACAGTGAGGTCAGACAGACAGAGAGTAGGGGTAGCCCTCTGGGAGACACAACAGCAGGACAGAGACCCCCGACACAACTGTAACACAACACAGTGAGGTCAGACAGACAGAGAGTAGGGGTAGCCCTCTGGGAGAGACACAACAGCAGGACAGAGACCCCGACACAACTGTAACACAACACAGTGAGGTCAGACAGACAGAGAGTAGGGGTAGCCCCCTAGGAGACACAACAGCAGGACAGAGACCCTGACACAACTGTAACACAACACAGTGAGGTCAGACAGACAGAGAGTAGGGGTAGCCCCTGGGAGACACAACAGCAGGACAGAGACCCCGACACAACTGTAAACACAACACAGTGAGGTCAGACAGACAGAGAGTAGGGGTAGGCCCCCCTGGGAGACACAACAGCAGGACAGAGACCCCGACACAACTGTAACACAACACAGTGAGGTCAGACAGACAGAGAGTAGGGGTAGCCCCCTGGGAGACACAACAGCAGGACAGAGACCCCCGACACAACTGTAACACAACACAGTGAGGTCAGACAGACAGATAGTAGGGGTAGCCCCTGGGAGACACAACAAGCAGGACAGAGACCCCGACACAACTGTAACACAACACAGTGAGGTCAGACAGACAGAGAGTAGGGGTAGCCCTCTAGGAGACACAACAGCAGGAGGACAGAGACCCCGACACAACTGTAACACAACACAGTGAGGTCAGACAGACAGAGAGTAGGGGTAGCCCCCTGGGAGACACAACAGCAGGACAGAGACCCCGACACAACTGTAACACAACACAGTGAGGTCAGACAGACAGAGAGTAGGGGTAGCCCCTGGGAGACACAACAGCAGGACAGAGAGACCCCGACACAACTGTAACACAACACAGTGAGGTCAGACAGACAGAGAGTAGGGGTAGCCCCCTGGGAGACACAACAGCAGGACAGAGACCCCCGACACAACTGTAACACAACACAGTGAGGTCAGACAGACAGAGAGTAGGGGTAGCCCCCTGGGAGACACAACAGCAGGACAGAGACCCCGACACAACTGTAACACAACACAGTGAGGTCAGACAGACAGAGAGTAGGGGTAGCCCTCTAGGAGACACAACAGCAGGACAGAGACCCCCGACACAACTGTAACACAACACAGTGAGGTCAGACAGACAGAGAGTAGGGGTAGCCCCCTGGGAGACACAACAGCAGGACAGAGACCCCGACACAACTGTAACACAACACAGTGAGGTCAGACAGACAGAGAGTAGGGGTAGCCCCCTGGGAGACACAACAGCAGGACAGAGACCCCGACACAACTGTAACACAACACAGTGAGGTCAGACAGACAGAGAGTAGGGGTAGCCCTCTAGGAGACACAACAGCAGGACAGAGACCCCGACACAACTGTAACACAACACAGTGAGGTCAGACAGACAGAGAGTAGGGGTAGCCCCCTGGGAGACACAACAACAGGATAGAGACCCCGACACAACTGTAACACAACACAGTGAGGTCAGACAGACAGAGAGTAGGGGTAGCCCTCTAGGAGACACAACAGCAGGACAGAGACCCCGACACAACTGTAACACAACACAGTGAGGTCAGACAGACAGAGAGTAGGGGTAGCCCCCTGGGAGACACAACAGCAGGACAGAGACCCCGACACAACTGTAACACAACACAGTGAGGTCAGACAGACAGATAGTAGGGATAGCCCTCTGGTAGACACAACAGCGGGACAGAGACCCCCGACACAACTGTAACACAACACAGTGAGGTCAGACAGACAGAGTAGGGGTAGCCCTCTGGGAGACACAACAACAGGACAGAGACCCCGACACAACTGTAACACAACACAGTGAGGTCAGACAGACAGAGAGTAGGGGTAGCCCCTGGGAGACACAACAGCAGGACAGAGACCCCGACACAACTGTAACACAACACAGTGAGGTCAGACAGACAGATAGTAGGGGTAGCCCTCTGGGAGACACAACAGCAGGACAGAGACCCCGACACAACTGTAACACAACACAGTGAGGTCAGACAGACAGAGAGTAGGGGTAGCCCCTCTGGGAGACACAACAACAGGACAGAGACCCCCGACACAACTGTAACACAACACAGTGAGGTCAGACAGACAGAGAGTAGGGGTAGCCCCCTGGGAGACACAACAGCAGGACAGAGACCCCCGACACAACTGTAACACAACACAGTGAGGTCAGACAGACAGATAGTAGGGGTAACCCTCTGGGAGACACAACAGCAGGACAGAGACCCCGACACAACTGTAACACAACACAGTGAGGTCAGACAGACAGAGAGTAGGGGTAGCCCTCTGGGGAGACACAACAGCAGGACAGAGACCCCTGACACAACTGTAACACAACACAGTGAGGTCAGACAGACAGAGAGTAGGGGTAGCCCCTGGGAGACACAACAGCAGGACAGAGACCCCTGACACAACTGTAACACAACACAGTGAGGTCAGACAGACAGAGAGTAGGGGTAGCCCCCTGGGAGACACAACAGCAGGACAGAGACCCCGACACAACTGTAACACAACACAGTGAGGTCAGACAGACAGAGAGTAGGGGTAGCCCTCTAGGAGACACAACAGCAGGACAGAGACCCCGACACAACTGTAACACAACACAGTGAGGTCAGACAGACAGAGAGTAGGGGTAGCCCCTGGGAGACACAACAGCAGGATAGAGACCCCCGACACAACTGTAAACACAACACAGTGAGGTCAGACAGACAGAGAGTAGGGGTAGCCCTCTGGGAGACACAACAGCAGGACAGAGACCCCTGACACAACTGTAACACAACACAGTGAGGTCAGACAGACAGAGAGTAGGGGTAGCCCCTGGGAGACACAACAGCAGGACAGAGACCCCCGACACAACTGTAACACAACACAGTGAGGTCAGACAGACAGAGAGTAGGGTAGCCCCTGGGAGACACAACAGCAGGACAGAGACCCCGACACAACTGTAACACAACACAGTGAGGTCAGACAGACAGAGAGTAGGGGTAGCCCTCTGGGAGACACAACAGCAGGACAGAGACCCCGACACAACTGTAACACAACACAGTGAGGTCAGACAGACAGAGAGTAGGGTAGCCCCCTGGGAGACACAACAGCAGGACAGAGACCCCGACACAACTGTAACACAACACAGTGAGGTCAGACAGACAGAGAGTAGGGGTAGCCCCTGGGAGACACAACAGCAGGACAGAGACCCCGACACAACTGTAACACAACACAGTGAGGTCAGACAGACAGAGAGTAGGGGTAGCCCTCTGGGAGACACAACAGCAGGACAGAGACCCCGACACAACTGTAACACAACACAGTGAGGTCAGACAGACAGAGTAGGGGTAGCCCTCTGGGAGACACAACAACAGGACAGATACCCCCGACACAACTGTAACACAACACAGTGAGGTCAGACAGACAGAGAGTAGGGGTAGCCCCCTGGGAGACACAACAGCAGGACAGATACCCCCGACACAACTGTAACACAACACAGTGAGGTCAGACAGACAGATAGTAGGGGTAACCCTCTGGGAGACACAACAAGCAGGACAGAGACCCCGACACAACTGTAACACAACACAGTGAGGTCAGACAGACAGAGAGTAGGGGTAGCCCTCTGGGAGACACAACAGCAGGACAGAGACCCCGACACAACTGTAACACAACACAGTGAGGTCAGACAGACAGAGAGAGTAGGGGTAGCCCCCTGGGAGACACAACAGCAGGACAGAGACCCCCGACACAACTGTAACACAACACAGTGAGGTCAGACAGACAGAGAGTAGGGGTAGCCCTCTGGGAGACACAACAGCAGGACAGAGACCCCGACACAACTGTAACACAACACAGTGAGGTCAGACAGACAGAGAGTAGGGGTAGCCCTCTAGGAGACACAACAGCAGGACAGAGACCCCGACACAACTGTAACACAACACAGTGAGGTCAGACAGACAGAGAGTAGGGGTAGCCCCCTGGGAGACACAACAGCAGGACAGAGACCCCCGACACAACTGTAACACAACACAGTGAGGTCAGACAGACAGAGAGTAGGGGTAGCCCTCTAGGAGACACAACAGCAGGACAGAGACCCCGACACAACTGTAACACAACACAGTGAGGTCAGACAGACAGAAAGTAGGGGTAGCCCCCTGGGAGACACAACAGCAGGACAGAGACCCCGACACAACTGTAACACAACACAGTGAGGTCAGACAGACAGAGAGTAGGGGTAGCCCCCTGGGAGACACAACAGCAGGACAGAGACCCCGACACAACTGTAACACAACACAGTGAGGTCAGACAGACAGAGAGTAGGGGTAGCCCTCTAGGAGACACAACAGCAGGACAGAGACCCCGACACAACTGTAACACAACACAGTGAGGTCAGACAGACAGAGAGTAGGGGTAGCCCCCTGGGAGACACAACAGCAGGATAGAGACCCCGACACAACTGTAACACAACACAGTGAGGTCAGACAGACAGAGAGTAGGGGTAGCCCCTGGGAGACACAACAGCAGGATAGAGACCCCGACACAACTGTAACACAACACAGTGAGGTCAGACAGACAGAGAGTAGGGGTAGCCCTCTGGGAGACACAACAGCAGGATAGAGACCCCCGACACAGTAACATACCTCGATGTAACATCATTACATGCACACTTTGGACTCGCTTGTATCTTAGGAAGGGAGACAGCGGGCGTCTCAACTCTCTGTTTTTGTCCCAGTATTGCTTCATTTCCTCGTATCCTCGCGATGACGTCATGGACATCCTGTCATCACCATAGTAACTTAAACATCAGTCAAGATATTTTAATTTCGTTAACCCCAATGGTAAATGTGAAAACATTAACTGATATTGTTTTCAAATAACCAGTCAGTCGATCTGAAAGATGCATGCTGTTGTTTCTGCACCGTTGCCCTGTACACTTACAATCATGGGCGTTTAGCTCAAACAACTTAGGCTTTGACCCACAACTAAATGCGACTGTCCAATGACACACCACGTATCCAGCATTTACCTGGGTCTCCCTGTTTGTGGGAGATATTATCAAGGGGTCCAAGGAATGATTCCCAGAAAGCCTACTATACAGTCAACAGCCAACATATGAAATATAGCCTCGTGAATGTACCTTAGACTATTTACTTCTATGACGACAGGGTGCTACTGGAAGCAAAACACCTTGACGGTGGCTGTTGGAAAAAATAACGCTTATAAAATCTGTTGAGGGCATGTTTCATGCAACATAAATATATGTTTTAGTTTTGAACAGAAACAAAGCCCGGAGTGTCACTGGTAGATTTAAAAAAGAAACATCTTACTTTAAATTACATTTGTGACATCATTTCATTGTCTGCTAGCTCCATTACTTTTCAGGAATGGGGCAATGTGTACCAGTTTCAGATTAAAACCTTCATTTTGTCATTTTATTTTGATAACAGAAGTATTCCCAATACTTTCAATGTAATTTAAGTAGGGTAATATCCTCGTAACTCTCCATGGAGAATGGAGAGTTACTCGGACATTACCCTCTACATAAAATGTCCCGTTAACTTACCAAGTGTTGATACTAAGCAGCCGCAGACTCAGAAGGTTGTGTCTGTTCAGTGCTCTGATGACGTTACAAACAAAGAGGCATCGTTACAAACAGTCATTCAGAGCCGTGGCAGTGGTGATGTAGACCAAATTGACTGAAGTCCTCACTTCTCCAACCAATTTTAAGATAGCTTGGGGTGTTTGAATCAACGAAGTACACCCATTTCTATACTCAATGAACTATTAGTCTACTCAAAACAGAAGATAGTGTACAAAAAAAAGAGAAAGAAAAACGAATAACGACTCCTTGCGGAGATCAGGATCGCCGGTGACTGTCCTCTACTACTGGTAACTAGTGTTGTCTTGAAAACAGCATGGGTTATCAACTGTTAATCATAATCACACTACCCGATTCCAAAGTTATTGCTTGGATACATCCATTCCTGGTTGGGACGGACTGTCATTATTACTGGTCACTGACTGACCACTCGCTGGTACATCACGCCACCGCCTTCTGATGGTGTAACTATACACAGTCCGATATGGGGGACTTATATAGTTGTAGAATCACACAAACATTGGAAAAAAGGCTTCCTTGTAATTAATGAATTCAGAATGATGTGCATGTGTCACTAGCAACAATTACCACTTAACATTTGCGTCAGATTGAACACTATTACGTGGAGTCAGTTTAACGAGCAGCAGATCCTGACACGGCTGATGGAAGTAACTCTACTGTACATCTTCCATTACCGTGCCTCAGACAAAAGTGTTTAGACGATGGCGATGACTGGTACAGTTAATTATTATCTGCCGTTACGATTTGGGGCAAGGCCGATAGGAACGGATTTCTTTCGTCCATCTTGTCTGCTTTTCAATTGGGATACATTTTCTCAACAAGTACTAAGGTGAAGAAATGAAAGTTTCGTTTTTAACTCTTCTCTGCTTCTTTAAACTTCAATTTCCGAACATTTTGGAACTAACAAGGAAATTTGGCCGACGATAAAGGGTTGAACAATACCATGTAACTTGCGTTAGGCCGAACGGCTTTTACAAGCTGATTTCCGGCTATCTATGCGCGTCAGAGCCATGCTTAAAACTTAGAACACAGCCGTTTGTGAGGAACTGTTTTAGAGTTATCTTCACTGGTCAAGGTTGTTCAGAGGGGAAGTCGTGCATTTCTTAAACGATAACGTACTGAAAATGTGAATAGTGATTTATCTAACGCAAATAAGATTCATCAGTAAGACTGGCTTTGTTTATCACTGGAAGAATCAAATCACTTTTCATCTAATATGGTCTTACGGTGTTACACTTTTGCTTGAGTCTACCAAAAATATGCCACTATAGCCTATTATTCATGGTGTAAGTATTACCGATTAGCAGAACAATCATTCACAAAGTCAGTGCAATAAAAGTCTTTGAACATAAAATTTACGCTCAACAACGTATGTTGATTTTCGCAATTAATCCGATGAATAATCTACTGTACCTCAGTAGTGTCGCCATTTTGAATGTATCGAAAACAAGACTTCCAATATTTAACGAAAGAGGCTTTGGCAAACAAGATAGAGGTTGAAATAGTGAACAACGACCTACAAAAGCTGCGGTGGTCATGTTTGTGTGAATGTGACAAGCATTGTTTGAACTGTAGTAGTATAGGGAGTGGGGAGAAAAAGACGTATAGGTACACCTTGCTTAGAAGCTTCCATACGGGCTAATTCTGCTACCAGCCTAGTAAAAATGAGTGTTTGCCCAAAAACTTCGACAAGACCACTTTCGTCTCTCCCAACGCAAGTGCACTCCCAATTAGAGCTAAGCGGGTGCATGGGTATAGAAACATGCCAGGAACCAAGCTATCGCGCGAAACCTATGCCGAGATCCGATCTGGTCGTTTGTCCCTTCCGGAAGCGAAGAGGAAGTACCACATATCACAAGCCCGATACACGCGAATCCGATGTGGTACAGACCCCAAGCCACAGACGCCGAGTACTCCCGGCATATCCGAAGACTTCGAGGCCCTGCTGCAGAAGTGTCGCCCTGTGTTGATTTCCGACCGAGAGAAACAAATCCTGGAGCAATCCGGACACACCTTCTACGAGCGCTACCAGATCCCTCGTCAGTTTCTCGAACTCTACTTGCTGTGCTTTCGCCCACTAGTTATAGCCGGCAAAATAGTCAATTTCGTCTACATCTACCCACCCCACCAATTTCGCCCCTCGGCGGGCAAACTCCGAATCATTCTCGCCGACGACTGCTATCCAGGACCTAAGGACAGACACAACGTCGACAGCAAGAAATGCGTTCTCTGGGAAAAGAAAGCGATAGACTACACACCCCAGCTGTCGCCCATGATTTCTTCTGGAACCTCGAGTGGGAGTCACTCCTGGGGTGTGTAGTCTATCGCTTTCTTTTCCCAGAGAACGCATTTCTTGCTGTCGACGCAGTGGTCGATGGCACAACACTTGCATGTAGAGTTGTCGGGTGCGAAGAGAGCAGGCAGTTCTGATAGAGCGGCGAGGCAGTCAGTGCATCGGTTGTGTCTGTCCTTAGGTCCTGGATAGCAGTCGTCGGCGAGAATGATTCGGAGTTTGCCCGCCGAGGGGCGAAATTGGTGGGGTGGGTAGATGTAGACGAAATTGACTATTTTGCCGGCTATGACTAGTGGGCGAAAGCACAGCAAGTAGAGTTCGAGAAACTGACGAGGGATCTGGTAGCGCTCGTAGAAGGTGTGTCCGGATTGCTCCAGAATTTGTTTCTCTCGGTCGGAAATCAACACAGGGCGACACTTCTGCAGCAGGGCCTCGAAGTCTTCGGATATGCCGGGAGTACTCGGCGTCTGTGGCTTGGGGTCTATACCACCTCGGATTCGCGTGTATTGGGCTTGTGATATGTGGTACTTCCTCTTCGCTTCCGGAAGGGACAAACGACCAGATCGGATCTCGGCATAGGTTTCGCGCGATAGCTTGGTTCCTGGCATGTTTCTATACCCATGCACCCGCTTAGCTCTAATTGGGAGTGCACTTGCGTTGGGAGAGACGAAAGTGGTCTTGTCGAAGTTTTTGGGCAAACACTCATTTTTACTAAGCTGGTAGCAGAATTAGCCCGTATGGAAGCTTCTAAGCAAGGTGTACCTATACGTCTTTTTCTCCCCACTCCCTATACTACTACTGTGGTACACTAACGATGTAAACACGCATTGTAGGTCTTCTGTTTGCCGCCTGCAAGGTTCTGTGGTGAACTACACGGCGTGTTACTGGCATCAGAAATATCCGTTTTTGTTAGGAACAGACACAAAGCTTAGAGTATCGCTGGTAGGCTAAAACTGAAATATCTCACTAGAATAGTCTTAAAATGTCTGAGAATGAGCATCATGACAGTAGATGTCTTCTTAATCCAATAAAGCTGGCATATGGCCCCACTTGTTCTTGCTAAATCAGTCCCTTGTTTTATAAAACCATACGTAAATGTATGTAGGGGTGTGTATCAAACGTCAATAAAATGTTCCTTTAGCCTACCAAATATTGATGCTCAGCAGTCGCTGACTAAGATATGGAAGCAAGTCATGTTCCAACATTGCAGCAACGCTGTAGTTCTATTTTGTTGATATAAAACGCATTAATAAACACTTCTGAAAAGAAAATTGTGCTTCACATATAATGGTGTAAGTTTACGCTCTTGAACAGATAACATAATAGTTGGTCAATCGTCTAATCAATTCAACACAATCGAAACTGGGTGTGACCACCATTTGGGTGAGTGAGTGAGTTTAGTTTTACGCCAAACTCTGCAATATTCCAGCTCTATGGCGGCGGTCTGTAACTGATCAAGTCTGGACCAGACAACAGCATGAGCATCGATCTACTCAACTGGGATACGATGACATACGTCAACCAAGTCAGCCGGCCTGACCACCTGATCCCGTTAGTTGCCTCCTACGACAAGCATGGGTACAGCTGTAAAAGCCACCAGTTTTACACTAAATCACTTGTTCAGATTCGTTTTGTGATCCCTTGTTGGTATGTATAGTATGGAGACTGATCTTACGTATCACTGATAGGGAAAATATACTGAGAGCAACAAATAAAGGATCACGGGAAAATGCAAGCGTTCCTTTAAAATTGTCCAGTTTTCATCGACACAGCTATTCAGAGCTGGTGATGAAAACAGTAAAATATTAAAGGAACGCTTGAATTTTCCTGTGATCCTTTATTTGTTTCCCTCAGTACATGTGGATCAGTGCTGAACAGGGCTTGTAAATTTCATGTTTGATGATATCCAACTGTGATCTGTACATACAAATGTAGGCGCATGATATAATGGGCCAATCCATGCACAGGGAATATCTGAAGAATAATGATAAACAGCGATGTAGCATGCTGTGCAGTGCAAGTATTTATGGTTCTGGAAAACCAGAATATTGCACCTTGGTCTGCAGCTCCCTGAGCTTAATTCCGGCTGTGGCATGGTAGTGTTGAATTATTGCATGTATTAGGACAGTTCCTTTTGTTGCACAAAGAACATGGCAGAAAATATAACATAACACTCAATAACCATTATATATTTACTGGAAATATTTAACAAAACATATATTTTAATGTAAGCACGTATGTTACATATGTTTCTCACACATGTGAATTAACTTTATTCAACGCAGTCGAATTCTATCTGTTCTGTTCAAGCAATCTGTGTTTCTATATTTGGCCATGATTGGCACTGTTTTTGAAACCATAAAGCAACATTTCCACAAAATGGAATTCCATAAGAGCCTCGAACATTATTCGAAAAGACAAATAGGCACAAACGAAAATTTCACATAGCCACAAATTTCTTTAATCAAATTTCTTTTGAAATCACTTAACGTAGACAGCTGCTGTGAAAACCATTTCCCACCTTTATGATACAAGCACATTGCACTACTGTGTACATGTACATGTAATTACCGAATACTATCACCTGCCTTACCTTGCATACATTCGCCTTCAACCACACACAACATGCAATACATTAATACAGCAAAACACAGCTTCACTGATAAAGAAGATTGCAGGGCACAATACCATCTTAGGTCTGATCAATTGCACATTAACACGAGCATGATGGACACATCATACAGTTGGTCTCTACTGAATTCACACTGTTTGAGTAAACTCAGAGATTTTGTGCCATGATTAATGTTTTCAGTGTAAAATAACCCTGACAAAACCTTATGTTTAAACGAAACTGACTTCACAAGTGGTTTCATGTGCCCATCATGTTCTGTCCAGCACACAGATCTGTCACAGGTCATATCACACATACAATCTGTTTTCAACAAACTGGCGGTATTCGGTTGGTCTTCATGCAGGCAAGCATGACTTAATGCTGAGATCTGGTGAAGCTGCTAGCGATGTTACGGTGATGACTTGTCAACTCAGCTGCTTGAGATGAAAACCTACTGTTGATTTCACATTCCAAAAACAAATCCTGAGGATACGAGCAGGGAGAGGGCCATTACAAAGTAGCCAGACTGGTACAGATTTTTCAGGGCAAAACCATATCCAGCATCCCATGCCTGCAAAACACAATATTGATTCTGTGAATGAATGTTGTTTTAGACTGCATGTTGGTATGGAATGCACAGCAGACAGATCAGTGGCTGACAGCAACAGAACAAAATCGATAACACAGTCATCACATGCAAGTTAAAACCAAATACACTATCTTTTATCCAGCATACTCAAACCAGTCAGGCTGTATGTGTTACACAGGGGTTAATGTAAGTCAAACTGTATGTGTTATACAGGGGAGTGAGTGAGTGAGTTTAGTTTTACACCTCACTCAGCAATATTCCAGCTGTATGGTGGCGATCTGTAAATAATTGAGTCTGGACCAGACAATCCAGTGATCAACAGCATGAGCATCGATCTGCGCAATTGGGAACCGATGACATGTGTCAACCAAGCCAGCGAGCCTGACCACCTGATCCCATTAGTTGCCTCTTACGACAAACATGGGTTACTGAAGGTTCATTCTAATCCGGATCTTCACGGGTGTTATACAGGGGCTAATGTAAGTCAGGCTGTATGTGTTATACAGGGGCTAATGTAAGTCAAGCTTTATGTGTTATACAGGGGCTAATGCAAGTCAAACTGTATGTTATACTGGGGCTGATGTAAGTCAAGCTGTATGTGTTATACAGGGGCTAATGTAAGTCAGGCTGTATGTGTTATACAGGGGCTAATGTAAGTCAAACTGTATGTGTTATACAGGGGCTAATGTAAGTCAGGCTGTATGTGTTATACAGGGGCTAATGTAAGTCAAGCTTTATGTGTTATACAGGGGCTAATGCAAGTCAAACTGTATGTGTTATACAGGGGCTAACACAAGTCAAGCTGTATGTGTTATACTGGGGCTAATGTAAGTCAGGCTGTATGTGTTATACAGGGGCTAACACAAGTCAAGCTGTATGTGTTATACAGGGGCTAACACAAGTCAAACTGTATGTGTTATACAGGGGCTAACACAAGTCAAGCTGTATGTGTTATACAAGGGCTAACACAAGTCAAACTGTATGTGTTATACAGGGGCTAACACAAGTCAAACTGTATGTGTTATACATGTCTAAAGATCCATTTATTCTACTACAAACTGATGCTGACAAAAATACATATAATTATAATTACTTGAATTCAAGCCTCATATGACTCACCAAATGCCTGATTCCATTAAGGAAGTGGTATGTGACAGGCAGAGCTAGTGTGTACTTCATCCCAGTGATGATAGCCGGGCCCAGGGACAAGTCCTTGATCATCTGTAGATAGTAGGGGTAGCCCTCTGGGAGACACAACAGCAGGACAGAGACCCCCGACACAACTGTAACACAACACAGTGAGGTCAGACAGACAGAGAGTAGGGATAGCCCTCTGGGAGACATAACAGCAGGACAGATACCCCCGACACAACTGTAACACAACACAGTGAGGTCAGACAGACACAGACAGACAGTAAGGGTAGCCCCCTGGGAGACACAACAGCAGGATAGAGACCCCCGACACAACTGTAACACAACACAGTGAGGTCAGACAGACACAGACAGACAGTAAGGGTAGCCCCCTGGGAGACACAACAGCAGGATAGAGACCCCCGACACAACTGTAACACAACACAGTGAGGTCAGACAGACAGAGAGTAGGGGTAGCCCTCTGGGAGACACAACAGCAGGACAGAGACCCCCGACACAACTGTAACACAACACAGTGAGGACAGACAGACAGACAGACAGACAGACAGACACACACACACACACACACACACACACACACACACACAGACAGACAGACAAGGAGCTGGGTTTGCTCCCTGGGGGACACAACAGGATAGTTGTTTCACGTTTTCAATAGGTAAGACAGTTGTAGAAATCTTCTGACAATTCTACTTTCCCAAATCATGCTACACAAAAGTAGGACAGAAATGATACTTTCCCTTTTAAGTTGGTCTGGACCCATCTACGGACATCCCACACTGGTTACTGGATGAGCTTAGTATACTCACCTACTGACATGCCCACACTGGTTACTCGATGAGTCTGGTACACTCACCTACTGACATGCCCACACTGGTTACTTCGATGAGTCTGGTACACTCACCTACTGACATGCCCACACTGGTTACTCGATGAGTCTGGTATACTCACCTACTGACATGCCCACACCGGTTACTCGATGAATCTGGTATACTCACTTACTGACATGCCCAAACTGGTTACTGGATGAATCTGGTACACTCACCTACTGACATGCCCACACTGGTTACTCGATGAGTCTGGTACACTCACCTACTGACATGCCCACACTGG
This sequence comes from Haliotis rubra, assembly GCF_003918875.1. Lineage (NCBI taxonomy): Eukaryota > Metazoa > Mollusca > Gastropoda > Lepetellida > Haliotidae > Haliotis > Haliotis rubra. The sequence goes on along the minus strand of NW_025767030.1, from coordinate 955,442 downwards.
TTACTCGATGAGTCTGGTACACTCACCTACTGACATGCCCACACTGGTTACTCGATGAGTCTGGTACACTCACCTACTGACATGCCCACACCCGGTTACTCGATGAGTCTGGTACACTCACCTACTGACATGCCCACACCTAGTCTGGTTGCCCTCACCGGGTAATACTGGATGAATCTGGTACACTCACCTACTGACATGCCCACACTGGTTACTCGATGAGTCTGGTACACTCACCTACTGACATGCCCTCACACTGGTTACCGGATGAGTCTGGTACACTCACCTACTGACATGCCCACACTGGTTACTCGATGAGTCTGGTACACTCACCTACTGACATGCCCACACTGGTTACTCGATGAGTCTGGTACACTCACCTACTGACATGCCCACACTGGTTACTCGATGAGTCTGGTACACTCACCTACTGACATGCCCACACTGGTTACTCGATGAGTCTGGTACACTCACCTACTGACATGCCCACACTGGTTACTGGATGAGTCTGGTACACTCACCTACTGACATGCCCACACTGGTTACTCGATGAGTCTGGTACACTCACCTACTGACATGCCCACACTGGTTACTGGATGAGTCTGGTATACTCACCTACTGACATGCCCACACTGGTTACTGGATGAGTCTGGTACACTCACCTACTGACATGCCCACACTGGTTACTCGATGAATCTGGTACACTCACCTACTGACATGCCCACACTGGTTACTCGATGAGTCTGGTATACTCACCTACTGACATGCCCACACTGGTTACTCGATGAATCTGGTACACTCACCTACTGACATGCCCACACTGGTTACTGGATGAATCTGGTATACTCACTTACTGACATGCCCACACTGGTTACTCGATGAATCTGGTACACTCACCTACTGACATGCCCACACTGGTTACTCGATGAATCTGGTATACTCACCTACTGACATGCCCACACTGACTGGTTACTCGATGAATGACATGCCCACTCACTGGTTACTGGATGAATCTGGTACACTCACCTACTGACATGCCCTCACTGGTTACTTCGATGAATCTGGTACACTCACCTACTGACATGCCCACACTGGTTACTCGATGAGTCTGGTACACTCACCTACTGACATGCCCACACTGGTTACTCGATGAATCTGGTACACTCACCTACTGACATGCCCACACCGGTTACTCGATGAATCTGGTACACTCACCTACTGACATGCCCACACCCGTTACTCGATGAGTCTGGTACACTCACCTACTGACATGCCCACACCGGTTACTCGATGAGTCTGGTACACTCACCTACTGACATGCCCACACCGGTTACTCGGTGAGCCTGGTACACTCACCTACTGACATGCCCACACCGGTTACTCGATGAGTCTGGTACACTCACCTACTGGTACACTCACCTACTGACATGCCCTCACCGGTTACTCGATGAATCTGGTACACTCACCTACTGACATGCCCCTCACCGGTTACTCGATGAGCCTGGTACACTCACCTACTGACATGCCCACACAGGTTACATGCCCCACCGGTTCGGTGAGCCTGGTACACTCACCTACTGACATGCCCACACAGGTTACTCGGTGAGCCTGGTACACTCACCTACTGACATGCCCACACCGGTTACTCGATGAGTCTGGTACACTCACCTACTGACATGCCCACACCGGTTACTCGATGAGTCAGAGACATAGACATGGCGAGATGAGGCCTGCCAGATAAAAAAGCATTCCTTTATTTGGGATAAATGCTGTAGTCTGCAATATCTGAGCCATATCCACAAGAGTATAAATTGTTGATTAGTTGGCAATATTCCTTGTAATGACCAGCTGTCAACACTTGAAGATGGATCACAGTGAAAATCAAAGTTAGTAGGTTGATTTACTGTGATTATATCCCAGGGTAATGTAATCAGTAAATCTAGGCAATACCATCATGACACATGAACGAATCCTTTGCAGCCATGAAGTCTAAGATTTGGAAACTATACAATTGTAAGGAAACACAAGTGGTCAAATAAAACCTGTTATATTTGGGATTACACTTTCTCAGTAAAGTACAGATTCTAGTACAATTTTGGGGTTTGAGTCCCATCCAGTATCCGAACTCTCAATCTCAGAGTAAAACACCTAATCATCAGCACACTAAGTCAGCAATCTAACCCACTCAGCCACAGTGGCTTCAACATAAATTAAAGTCTGACAGAATCTGTTCTAACTGTTTCATTTTGGGGAATAAATAATTTATTGGCAGGTTACTGTACATGATAATAATGGATCAGTTTTATTCCATTGCAATATACATTTTTATAGCATAGTCATCACCAGTTGTAGGTGACACATAAAAGTAGTAAATGTGCCTGTCATCAGTCATTGTGTACGATTTTGTCAACAGTAAATAATTTTAACAACAGTAATACTTTTTATGTATACTGAACACTTGCCTATACGAAGAAAGGAAAGGTGAGAGTGGGCGATTCAGCTGCCTGTTTTTGTCCCAGTACTTCCTCATTTCCTCATAGGCTGTACTTGAGGACATTGGAATTCTGAAAAACCACAGAGTTAAAGAATTGAAAACAAGCTGGAATAATGGAGATAATCTATGATTCTCTGCATCAAACATGTCACATTGTCATTACTTCATCGTTTCTTCATCACCCATGGAAAAAATCAATGCAATGGGTTGACATGAACTTTGTACAACTCATGGAAGTGTGATGGACCCTACTCCATGCAGGGAATTTGTGTAAATCCTACCATTTCCTAACACTGAAACAGAGTGTAGAGCAGATACCACAATGCTATGGTGATGTTGCACACAATACCAAATGAGAAAATTACTGTTTGCAGATTGTAGTCTGTGCACTGACAGTGGTCTGAGTACTCTTGTGTCCCTCTTGCTAGAACCAGAATGTCACTTGATTAGGTGGTATAAAAATAGAGACAACTCTACAAAGCTATGACTTGTAAGAAGAGGATCTAAGAATGTAATCTAAATAGGCCCTTGAAGTACTGATGGTGGACGTGTTAGAAAAGCAATACGAAGAATGGCGTTACCATGATTATGAAATATGTTAGCTTTAGCCAATCATCCACAGTCTATAATACACTGGTAACACTAAAACCTTCTGAAATGATGTCAAGCTGCATGCAGCTTGAAAACATTCTATTATTTTGTTATTTATAGTGTAACTAAGAGCCATACAAACTAAAGTATAGTGTACTTGGAGTGTAGTATGTGTATACAAACAAACAAGTTGTTGACATTTGCCCAGGGTCAGTATGTTGAAATACTTACTTATTGACAAAGACTGCATGCTGCCTCAGCAGACACTGCCTGCCCACAGATCTGCAACACAACATATATCACTGGTGTAGCAATGGGAACAAGTCTCCACAACCTGTGTCTGGAGCTGGGCAGCCTTTACCCAGCCTGTACCTTTTATCAAACTCTAGATTAGTCTAATACAAACACCCACTTGTACTAACACTGAATGTGGTTTATCAAAAATATTTAAATGTGTGAAAATGACATTATGAAAACATTGATAATACAATTCCTAAAATGCATGCTGTAAACAAAACAATGGAGAATTAAACCATCATGCATATCTCTGTATGCGTGATTGAGTGTGTGACAATAATTTCCCGTAATTTGTAAGCACAACTGTTTGAACAAAATGGGTGACACACACGCACACAAACACGCACGCTAGCACACACACATACACTCTGAATGGTCCCACAGATAAGTTAGAGGCACGGTAGAAAACATGGCTAATTTTCGGGGGTTTTACAATCAGTTCATCATGGAATAATTTGCATCAATTAGATGAGGTGATTTTCCTTTACTATGTGTACTTTTGCCAACAGAAAAGTATTGACATTAAACCATTGATGTGAATTCTGTTCAGAAAAAAAAAAGTCATTAGGAAGTTGAACGTGTAGTGTTGCAAACCAGATAACACCATGTTTTGAGTAAAAGATTAGAAATATGGCCAGTTAGTTTTTCTGCACATCAGCTCTTTCCATTTAATTCTTAACTACAGTAGTTGGCCAAAAGTGAGACATGTGGCAGATTCAACTTTGTATTGTATATAGTTGTAAATATAATAAACATGTGAATCTTTTAAAGTTGTGTGTCATTATGATGAGATATACAATCTCATTAAATAACCTAAGTCTAATCATTTTTATCAATAATTTTATATTCAACATTTTATATCACACCCTTAGCCTTTCTAACTTCTAAACATCAATCTAATCTTAAATGTAATCTATTTCAGCAATACTCATTTGCACTGCATGCTTTTCTCCCTGCAATCCCTTCTAAAGCATGTCCCTTGCTCAGACTAGTGTGTAAGTTCTATTGTTCTCTGTTCAGCCAAGCGTATAAGGTATTAGGTATTTAAAGGTTAATTTCATCTAGTCTCTTGGTCAGTATCTTATGTGGTTGTCATCGGGCATGTTGCGGTTTAGTCTCTAGGATCGAGATCATGGTGATCTGGACTGTGTTTTTCCCATGTATATAAGATAACGTAAACACCAGCAGTATCACCTATGCATTGAATGCAGGAGCTCAGGTCGTACCAACCTGGCTAAAGCTTTTGTTTATTACATTCGTTGTAATAAAAGTCCATCTGCCTCACACCCCAGTGGCTTTGTGGTTCTTGTCACTACAATAACTACATCCTGACGCTGCTACAGATATAATTATTGAAATTTCCATAGACTGACATGTTAATTAACTGTTGCAAGAATAATTTTCAGAAATTGAGTAGAAGTCATTTTATTTTTATATTTTGCAAACAACTTGGAAATCATCTTCAGCTACATAATTTTATTTCATCTTTCCGTTGATTAGTTATCGAATGACACCTGATTAAGCACCATATATAAGTACAACTCTTAATCTATCCCATAGCCAGCCATGTTAAACCTGATTGGTATGTCTAATATATATGTTGTTTGAATAGTTGCAGTTTTCGTAATAATCTTCAGAAAATTCAATGGTAATTACATGTATGCAGCTGAGATCATTTCCCAGCTGGTAGATAAGTATTGAAAGCAATTCGACTGAAACTAAATTAATGAAAATTATTCTTGCAAGACTTAATTAACAGGCAAGTCTATGGGAATTTCACTAATGATGACTCACTGGAAAGACTTCCGCCCATATCCCCCCTTAAATTTATTTCTAGTCAAATAATATCACCTGAATATGTATCCCTCATCTGATAAGGATGAGTTGTAACATGTTTCTTTAAGTGTATTCACTTATGGCCAACTACTGTAGATTATTTACTGCATCAACTCGGGACGAGTTTGGGCTATTGGAATTATGAAAACGCCAATCAAGGTCACAAAGGTGAAGGTCAATCGATAACAAGTCTACCGCTCTCATCAAACTTTTTCCTTAATTACACAATACATTATGTGTGTTAACAACTTATATTGTGACAAGCAAATGTGCAAAAGGAAGAAGGTTCATAATAAACAGGAATGAGATAAAACGTAAAAACAGCAGCGTCCTTCAATTGTCGCCTTGCATAACCAACACTTCAGCTACTCGTGGACAGTTATCAGTTAAAGTCAGTGAGAGGTGCTTCAATTTAGAAGTTTGCTCGTGCACTACGCTACTTATTTTAATTCATGGACAAATGGGGAAAGATAATAAGAAATAACCACTGACAATATTTCAACTACCTCAAAAGCATCGCCATCTTGTCTGCCGGAGCAAGTCAATAAACTGCAAAGGAAACTGAAATGAACACGAAATTAGCGTGATTTACTTCATATCGATGAAACTCATCCAAAACGTCGACTTTACATAAACTGTATAGATGGTAAGGTAACATTTAGTGGTGATTATTACCAGTTTATTTCCAAAGTTAATAGCATGTAAACAAAATTTTATCGGTTTCGGAAATGTAGAACAATGTTGAATTTAACATATACCGAAACGACAACATTTTGTAAATTGTATTTGTCGACGAGTAGTTACATGTTGTATCCAGAACACAGAAACTTCAGCCGTCAAACATTTTTAATTTATCGTATCGGGAATTTTCCTTGGCAACAGTTGAGTACTGTACCAAACACTCAAATATTATTTAGATAGATGTGAAGTTCATCAATGCACAGTTGTCCATATATCAAGAAATCCACCACAAATTTATTATGAGATTTCAACAATTTAAGAGAAAGTATTGTAAGTTTCATTAATACGAATATATAAATTTAATCTTCAGGGAGAGATTACAATTACAGATTATGATATGATATCACACATGCGCACACACACAGGAACACGTGCGCGTATGTATATATGTGCGCGTGTGTGTAAACAATTGTTAATTTTTCAGAGTTTTAGGACAAAAAAATACAATTACTATACAATTAAACAACTATGACAATTAAACAACTATGACTTGTTCCCTCGCGTTTCTGCATATATTTCCCATCACTTTTATGATTATCGTCAAGTTTTTATTTGTCTTGGATTGTGTTTCATATCATTATCTTCCATTTATGTCTCTTTGTGTTTCCAGCTCAGCTTGTTTACACGGCTCGCTGTAAACGCTCGAAGTGTGAATCTGGTCAAACAGGGTAATTTGTATATTGAAAAGTCTCTTGTCTGTTTTTATATCTATATTTCATATAACATTTCTTGAAATAAAATGCCTAACTAAAACTCAGGTAAAAATATTATTGGTTGGATGTTAACAAAACACTTAACATGCAAACATGTGTAGAAATCAACAAACACCCTCTCAACGATACTAGTCATACTGAAAGGTGTCTTACAAATAGTATTTATCGTACGATGTGAAATACCGCGAGATTTCAAATTGCAGGCGCGCGACGCATGAATTCTGTCAACAAACACCAAACCAGCACTATTTTGTGCACATAGGTATACATTGTGTTTGTCTCTGACCAATGTTTGCAGAACTTGATTTGTGTAGCCCATGTTACCATTTGTGTATAATGAGACATCGCACTTAATTACAATAAGGTTATTTTCTTCGTGCTTTACAACATTCTTAAGGGCAGTCAAGCAGACGGCAGACCAAACATGTCGCGTCGGCTGTGCGATAATAATTAGTGAATGGAAAGCGTTCAGTGTAATTTTGGGCACTTGTAATTTTACTCAGAATATGAAAACACTGCGGAAGCCTTTTTGGAGGCGTTTGTGTTTTGTTTGATGTAAATTCACAATAAATATGACTATAGTCGTATAATCTGTACTACAGAAAATGATATCACCAATATAAATGTACCAGGTCACTTATTATGAACACAGTCATTTGTGATAATATAAATAACAAATCTCATTTTCCCCAAAAAATAAGACACTCAGCTGGATGACTATCTTTGTATTTTAGATGACAAGAGTTAGATGTCTTGATAAATGTTTGAAGCAGTAGTCACTGAATAGATTCAAGCACAGACACAGCAACACCCTCTTCATCTGGACCCACTGAAATTATACAGATAAACAAGACAAAAAATCTTTTGTACACAGTAATATATGCAGGCTACTACATTCATAATGATAACCACCAGGAAGGTATGGTGGAATGGTGTGTCAGGACTGAAACGATTTTGTTGCATTCTTAATAACCCAAAACCCAACATGTCTTCAGTTGATGCCCAATTCATTAACTATCATGCTGTGTATGTTTCGTCTTATCTTCATTTCTTTGCCATGATAAGTGTTGTAATGTGTTGTAATACATTGTAAAAAAAATAGGAGTGTTTGCTGTGCTCTAATTGCTTGAAAAATGTCAAGTGGGATTCAAAGCCAAGATATCTTTTTGGTCAATTCCAAATATAACAAAATACATGCCAATTTATTCCATGAGGTTGTATGTGTCACAGGAATATAGTTGGATGGTTTAATTTGATACTAGTAACTGCTTGTCTCAATTGTTGAGTTAATAACAACAATGAATAATAGCCGGAGTTTTCTCTTTCAGACTCGATTCTCCAAAATGCCTGTCAACCAAATCACCTACTCAGAGAAATATTATGATGAAAAGTTTGAATACAGGTAAATAAACATGGTATTACTAAAGTTTGAACAGGAATATAGGACTTCTGGCCACACAGTCATAACTGATACTACTGTCACAGTTTCATTTAGATTAGTTAAGCATATTTTATTGACAAAACATTAAATTATTGGATTAACTTTCAGTGAAATTTTGTTTCATGGTTTAGGTTAATTTGTTTGTTGTTACATGCCTCTCTCTGCAATATTCATCATTGTGACATGTAAATAATTAAACATGGATCTGACAATGCAATGATATTGTGATGAACGATCCATGGAGTGGATTAATACTAGGGCTGTAACAAATACACTATGTGGCAAATGTAATATGTATCACGAATATTGGGTAACAAGTACGAATAATTATTCATGAATACAATATTGTAGTTAAGTGATTGATGCCCAATATTGAATGCCCATGTTGACAGTGTTAATTTGTCACAGCAATAACCAGTCATCTCATGACACTCAAATTTGGTGTGTATAGTTGACAGTAACGTGTGGCCTTGGCAAACTAACATGACTAGCGCTACTACAAGTCTAGTACATATTGCATTCTTGCATATCTAATTTTGAAAAAAAATAAAGGGTTCAAGTAAAACACACTCCCCATAAAAAAAATGTAAATATTCATGAATATTTGGTTCTGGTGACCACAAATAACGAATTGAATTCATGAAGGGTCACGGTTCGATTCACCGAATATGCGAATGAATTGTAACAGCCTTAGTATTAACAAAGTCAAGATAGACAACTCACTCAATTTTGTTGCCTCATAACCAACGTCAGTCTCCATGGACTACACTAGCACTGGGCCCCAGATGTGATGTTAGTGTTGTGATGATTGTAACTTCCACAATTTTACAAAGGCTTACAATAGCCGTAGTGCAGAGATCACTTTGTATAAAGTGCTCCATTGCTATCCCTGAATCACAGTTAGGTCTCGTCGTACATCCAGGTAAACTCTTGAGTCATCATCCCAGTGCTTGGATTTCATATTCTTTAATAAAAGCCTTAAATTTGAATCTACCTTGAAGAGATCTTGGATTTGGCACCATTGTTAATGTTACTATAGAGTTCATAAATTTGCACTTACGTTTTTTCTCTAAAAGTGCATGATGATGGCAAACAAGACATAAATCTGTATTTTGATTGATGCAAATTGAAACGTGTGTGGACTGTTTTAATGATGTATTTGAATCCTCAAACCATCCATTCTGACAATGACATTAAGTAAAAGTCACAACAGTTTGAAAACACAATTTGATCTTACTGTAAGCCTTGGAAAAGGCCTTAAAATGGATGTTGTATGAACCATGAATTCACAGACTGTTGAGTATGGCCCTTCAGTTATAATATGAAGATCTGTGTTTGAAATTCAGCACGAACGCCCAGGACCCTCTGTGTAATTTTAATCACTGAAGAGTACCAAATACCATTCATTCTCCTGCTATTCCCAGACATGTCATCCTGCCGTCAGACATAGCGAAGCAGGTGCCAAAGAACCATCTGATGACAGAGACTGAGTGGAGAAATCTGGGAGTACAGCAGTCACCAGGCTGGATACACTACATGATGCACTCGCCAGGTAACCAGGCCCTCCACGCTGAACACACCAGACTCTACACCACGCTCCACACCATTCGTTCACACCACACAGTACAATCCGCTCTCTACACCACAGTACAGCCACGCTCCAGACTTTACACCACCCTCTACACTGTATGGTCTGCTCTCTCCACCACAATCCACTCCACACTGTACACCACGCTCCAGACTTCACACCACGCTCCAGACTTTACACTACGCTCTCTATACCACGCTCCACACCGTTCGTTCACACCACACAGTACATTCTACTCTCGTCACCACAGTACACCACGTTCCAGACATTACACCACCCTCCACACTGTACACTCCACTCTGTACTTTCCACTCCCCACTTTACACCATCCTCCCCACTTTACACCATCCTCCCCACTGTATGCTCCGCTCTTTACACATTTCACACCACTCTCCTCTCTCTACACCATACAGCACTGTGCGCTCCTTTCTCTCTACACCACGCTCCACTCACCAAACCCATAACTCCACTCTACATGACCCTCCGCGCCATACCTTAAAGCTTCAACTTAAGTGGTTGCAAGTATTACCTAAATTTTAGTTTGTCTGTCAAGAATTCAAATGACTTCACTGGAAAAAAATATCTTGTGGCCACTAAATTTTATTGACTCACATATGTGGACATGAAAATAATTAACTAGATTCAGATTTGCTACGTTGTGCTCTTGATCACCAGTTTTCCTGATTGCAACTGAACTCCAATAACTGCATTCGTCTTATGTGTCAATCAACTTTTCGAAAGCACTGTGCAGTGGTGCAACAGTTCAGTTATGTTAAATACCTTTGCTGTGCGCATTGATTTTGTATTGTGTAAACTGTCTTAGAGAATTCAACAAGCCAAGATCAGTTTCTCTTCTAGCAATTGGCTAAATATCAAAAAGTTTATTGAAGTCCCCACTATCAGTAAAATGGCTTGAAAGAAGCAGTTACATTTCTTCCTGCATATTTTCAATACGTTTTCTCTTGCAGAACCGCATGTTCTGCTGTTCCGGCGACCCCTGCCTGCCAGTCAGCAGCATGTGAATCATGGGTGAACAAGCTCCCCAGCTCCGACTGTGGTTGTGATGGTTGGTTTTTTGGACCGAGATCCCAGTGACATGGTCCAAAGTCACGGCTGGACCCATGTATTTCACAGTGCCATAATAGTGTTCAGAGACATGTGGGAACCATCAACCAGCGTTTGTTACATTGATATAATGGGGTTTTTGTCAACTTTTATTTCAATGCTGATATAGTTTTATTATCAATGTAAAGACATGTTCTGTTGCCATTGTCAGTGGGTGCTTAATTCCTTAAGTAACATCAGATCAGGAGGTATCAAACATGAGGTATCAAACAGAAAGTTATCAAAAAGGTGTAGATCTGATCCTTAGATTGATTTTACCAACATGTTGCCAACCCTATGGCATTCAGTTACATTCTCCAGTAACCGGATCTTCAACTAAGTGAGTGAGTGAGTATGGTTTTATGCCTCTTTTAGCAATATTCGAGTAATATCATGGCGGGGAACGCCAGGAATGGGCTTCACATGACGAGCGAACACTTTAACCATTGCCCCTCTTCAACTAAGACTTAATGGATCAGATTGTAAAACTCAGTGACTTGGTTGATTCTGTGTCACTGTACTGATGGGGCATTACTTTTAATATCAGCCTCCGATCTGTCTTGGCAGCATAGGATTATTTTACAGGCTGCCGTGATATAGCTGGAATATTGCTGACTGCACTATTGAACAACAAACAAAACTCAGCATATGTTTATGTATCTACTACTATTCTTGCCTCTCTATATGTAAGATTCTTGGATTTTGCATGATTCAATTTCCTATACACTTTTGAGTATATTTTGAGTTGTGTTGTGTTACCCTTCATGGTAAATTTGTTGCTCAAGTAATGTTATTGCAACAATTTGTCCTCTAATCTCATATTGCTTTAGGAAGTACCATAGTTGAAATGATCATGTCAATGTTGTGCTCTTGTTTAATATCGTTTTTAAAATCTAATTAAAATCAGATGTGATTTTAACAAGCTTGTCATGTTAAAGAAGTGATGGAGTATCACCCACATTTGTATGTATATGATTAGGGTTCATTCGCACTACATTGTAAGATATTTGTTAATGGGCATTTTATTATTGGCATATAAATGTACAGCTCAGCATAAGATTCATTGAACATTACTGGAGTTTTACAATATGGGAGGCAGCATCAGCAAAGTGTATAACGTCGATGTCCCCCCTCCGTAGCCTGTCTTTCAAGCTGCCGAGTCTTCTCTGGACGTCCCGGTACTTCTTTTTCTTGGGAGGGAGGCGTTGACCAGCATCATACTGGACCAGATGGATCTTGTTCTTCTTTTGTTCAGATGCCAGGAACCAGATGAGCTAGAAGACGTTTGGATGGGCCTTGGCAACCATGCAACCCCTCGGGTTGGTTGTTGGTACGGGGCCCCTCGATGTCGTGGTGGTTGTTGGTACGGGGCCCCTCGATGTCGTGGTGGTTGTTGGTACGGGGCCCCTCGGTGTCGTGGTGGTTGTTGGTATGGGGCCCCTCGGTGCCATGGTGGTACCAGACTGCTGGTGTCAGGTCTCCTTCAATCCACTTGGTGGTAACATAGTCTGCTAATTGTTCACAACTTCTATCTTGGGGCATATCTGCGAGTGTCTGCAGCCATACGTTGTCGATCTGATGAATGAAAGACGTATTTATTATTCACATATTATTTACAACGATGTCAAATTAAGCACAAATTAACATAGATACGAAATAAGTGAATTCAAATTAAAAAAATGCACATATACCTAAACGTGGAATATAAATGTATATTGAAATGTATGCAAAGGTCTATATATTAGAATTACCAGCAAGTACTAGTAACGTCGGCAGAGCTTCTACCAGGGATTGTGTCTCATCTGTCCAGTCTCCATCTTAGAATCTAAGGGTTGACACTTCTTCATACAAGGCAGGCATCGGTGTGAGGGTCGTTGCAGCCTTGGTTTTGAGATTTTGAAGAGTCTCTTGCACCTAAAAAGTAAAAGAATAAACTATTACAATGCTACCGAGACTTAGCAGTTTGAAATACACATATCAACACAACTGGAACATGCATTTTTTATGATTTATTGATATGTGATCTGTGTATGTATTATTTTACATGTATTGTTTAACTTACCTTAATGTCATTGTGGACCGGGGGATGGTTATGGTTGTGAGCCTCCTTCCTCAGGATGTCATCACAGTGAAAACAGTGGCACTGCAGCCTTTGGTAGTGCATTTCCAAGAAACCCAGTCCCCATTCTTTCTTTTACCAATTCTATACATAAAGCCAGAACCATGAGCTGTTGGGAGAAACTTAAAATCTATCTGAGCCTTTTCCATTTCGAATGTGATGCAACAACCTCCATTTCCAGCAGACATATACTAGTTCTTTAATATGACACTGAGTGAACATAATGAAGTGAATACACTTAAAATCTATCGATTTTGAAGTGAATACACTTCATGTAATCTCTGAGTTGACTGGAGTGAACTCTGTTCGTTGCCTGTGATGACTTTGAGATGACCCACTGACGGCAGTCTGTTGTTATAACAACATCAAACATCAAAGACAAACTGGAGGTCACCTTCCCGCGAATGGGAAATTTTGGAGGGTCGACGTCCTGAGAATACCCCCATAATTAGACCTGCACACAGGGGGATTTAAATATGTGAAATAAATCATTGGTTGAAGGAAGCTAATGTTCCTTTTCACCAGTAAGGCTGTTATAATGTTACCTTTCAAAATTTTCAGTATTATTATGAAGGCAAATGTTTTTCTCAGATGCATTTTGATGGCAAAATTTGATTCAGAACTAAATTAACTTCTAACAATGACTGCTTTGGGATTTCATTCTCATTGTTGAGTGAACTCCTTTTCAGTGCACCTTAGTCAAAAGAGCTTATACTGTGACCAGTTTATCCGGCATGAGTCATCTGTCATAAATTAAGAAACAAACCAGTGGAAGAATGAAACTTACTTCATATATTTGTTGCCACCAATGAACACACCCCAATTTAATTAAAAGGTTCAACTTGTCTTGACAGTACATCCTCCTCCATGGCAGCCATATTGAAAAGCCTCTTTGTGGCCATTACACAGCCAGTTTATTACAAAATTTAAAGAAATTTGGAAAATGTGTCATGAAGTTTGGTACGTGTGTAGTTAGTACTAGAGCTCAACTTACTTGTTCTGTTTTTTGCTCTATTGTAATATTTTTACCTTGATTTTGCTCTGTAAGATGTACATTTAGAATTCAAACTTTCATAACAATAATTTTGTACATTGGACATTGTTGTGTCTCTCAGGATGCAATGTCCATTCTGTACTGGATGAACATTCCAGAGTCACATAAAACCATGCGTCAGAACAATTTTCTAACCTTGGAAGGCTTATTAAGCTCAGACTTGAAGTTTGTGTGAAGTATATTTAACTGTTATGTATGCAACAATGTTCTACAAGGGTACATTCATTCTTGCAGGTTTAGAATTGTAAATTATTTGTTACTTGTTTCATACCTTTTAATACTTTTGACACCCATGTTTCTCAGAAAATATTTGAGGAGCATTGCTAACAATGGCTGTCGGTTGATCTTTTAGATTGTTGACTACATTCAGGTAAGCTTCAGGGCCTCTTGTTTGGACAATGAATGTAAGCCAAGTGTGATTGCCTTGGATGAAAATGCACTTTACGACTGCACATTGATTGTTATTTTGACTAGCGTACATACATTAGATGAAGAGTGGGTATGTCTTATATTGATTGCATTATAGTCTGAAATGAGCTGCATGTTCCACAAGCTGTTTATGTATTTGCTAGCCGTTTTAGTTATCTGCAGAAAAATATGTAGAAATCCTTTTCTTGTTGGGCGCCATATAATTTTAAGGTGTTCTGAATGTAGGTCTTTTATACATGTCTTCTCAGTTGGTGTAAAGATTTGGCCCACAATTCAGTGAAGATGAGGGAAAATAATGGTAAACATTCCATGCCTCTTTTCGGTGCATTTGATACACAAGACGTAGCTTGATAGCCCTTGACTATATTTTGTTTGACAGATATTATTGTGTAGAAACTGTAGATCCTTAACAGTATATTTCACAAAGAAGCATAATTCCAGATGTATTGTCTGTACATTCTTAGACCTGCCTTTTGTTGCTGAGCCAGTAAGAGTCTATGCTCAAACCTTTGAGTCTGCTAGTTGAGGCTCAGGATGTCACCTTCAGTGAGGTTTCACTATGGATCAGCAGTGGTTCTACTGACATCCTTCATTTGGACTGATGACTGATATCACCTTATGATTGATTGAGTATTTGCCTGGTCTTGTCTTCAGGGCTTGTTTGCCCAAACACTGATAGGCTTTGTATTTTTGAATCAACAAACAAAATTTAGAAGCAAATTAAGCAGTAACTGTTTCTTTCTGCAAGTCTAAACATTTTTTAAACATAAACCATGAATTATGTAGAAAATATGCAATATCCAAGGAAAATGTCATTCCCTGTAGAGTAAAGTGTTTCATTTTTATGTGACATACCAGTATACAGATGGCAAGTCTAGTGTTCACAAGTAAGCCTTGTACACACTATGTTGGATATACTGGGTCCACAGACCACAAGAAATGTCAGCTTCTTAGTCATTTTGTTATGTGTTAACTTTACACTGTTGTAATTGTACCTACTGCCATTAAATGTTAACAGTCGTCTCTGTCTTGTCGTAGAGCAGAAACATGGATTCACTTACTCAATCTGTGATGAGATCAAGTACTGTGACCTGTTGGAGGATGGTTAATGTCTCCAACAAGTGGGTTTGAAATGTTTGGAACAGTATTCAGTACATCAAAATGTGTCAACTTGATGTGGGAGAAAAGTGTGAAGTGAACTTAGGCAAAACCCAAGCTGTTGGGCATCTGACTTTCCCAAGTATTGCAGTAGAGTGAATGGCAGCACCTGGCTGGGATCCCTGATGCCCTTACCTGTTCCACTTCACAATGTGTCAGCCTAGTATCAAACTGAAGCTGTACAATTAGGTTTATATTTTATTCTGATAGTAGTCTGTCAATTCTGAACAGTATCACAAATGTCATGTAACAGTGTAAATTGGTGACACAATGACATTTTACTCTACTTTCAACAGACTTCAAACATTATGAGTGTTGCAATTACAAGACTCCCAGAAGACTCCAAGTGACATGCGGGCTTAAGTCCCTTCAAAGACCAGCACTGAAGGACAATGTGATACTTTATTTACATGAGAATATTTTTGTTCCATAAAATGTGAATATTTACAAATGTTCATGTACAAAACAGACATATACCGTACACATCAATAACTGGTCTTTGTAACATAAAAGAGTGATTGAAAGTTTAGCCTGCAACTCATAACCCTATTGTATAGAGCTAGTTTCCAGTGTTTAAATGTAGTGGATTCCTCCCTAGCTCTTGAGTAAACTTCAAGGGAACTTGGACTGCTATTTATCTGGAATGCTGCTTTTGATTCCGCTTCTTTACCACGAAGATGCCACTCTGCTTCGACTCAGACAGCTCAGTCTAAATGGGATACTTCAAACTACTGGAAACACATACATTTGCTTTGCTTAAAAAAGTGTCCACCCATTAAGATGCAATGATTTATTACTTGGGTAATAGGAAGAAATAGCAGAATTGTCATTCTGTTTCATGTATTGGGAAATTGAGGTAAATAGCTAAACACAAATATTCTGGTAATTGAAACTATATCTTCAAACAAAGACTAACATAAAATTACTACAACACAAACAATACACAATACCACTTCAACATTACAAAACCAGTACATATACACTATCATTCTCCAATGCAAGATAGTGTACAACATTCTTATATCCATGGAAACGGCATAAATGTATGAAGAAGGTTCAGCGACTTGTCATGACAAATGCATTTCAACAATGATTCATACACTTCAATGGTAAAAATATATATACATGTGAGATGTTTAAATTACAGATGTAATTACACAGCTGAATGATGGAATGTACTAGTTCACTCAACTCCTATGTATATAATTTGTAGCCACAAACACAGTAACGCGAGCAGGCATTTTTTTGTTTGTTTAATCTTAAGTGTTGTCAGAGAATGGAAACATATAAGTACATGTTTTCACACTGGAACAAAACAATATGGTAATCATATACTCTCTACAACTCCCCTCCCATTAACACAGGAAGACCCATCGGGACACGTTCTACCTTTTTATTACAATGACATGGTCATCACAGAAAGAAACCTCTGACCTCTGCCATTAGAAGATAATATTAAAATCAACTTCCCAAAAATGCCTTCTAAGAGACTGATACACTTCAGCACATTAAGAGTATTATATGAAAATAAAATACAGAAAGAGAAATTATCAAAGCAGTCATCTGTATGCAATTAAGACATACATAAAATTCTGTAGGAAAGTTTCGAAACGGTTGGCAGTTTACAAGAATTTACAAGTTACATCACATGACTGAAACACTAACACTGCACACAATGCTTTGTACTTCTTCCTTCCTAAACTTTCATTGTATCAAATATAAAATACACAATGTGAGACATACAACCTTGAAGACATTATTAAACACAACGTTCTGTTTATGTTACTTCAATCAACACTTGTTGCTATGACAACACAATGACATGATAAGCATATGTGAATGTGTCAGTGTTTACAATGTTTCATAGAAATACATGTATATTAAAAAACCAAAAGCTAAAGCAAATACATATTTAACCTGTTAACCTTTACTAAAATACTCTTACTGCTGTTTACAACATTCTCCACCACAAGTTTCCACTCTGTACAATACACAACATAGCTCATACTAACTCATCATTTCCAAGACAGTCCTCACATCCCTGTACTATCATGGGCCTTGATTTTCTACGCTCTCTTAGAGCTAAGACAGTTGTAAGTTAATCTAAATCAGGAGAGCTTCGAAAATCTTGGCCCAGGAACAAACTGAGTATTTCTTAGTCAATCGTGCTGAATAAAAAAACCCTATAAGTTGATCTGGAAAATATATTCAGTTTTCTTTTCTTAACAAACAGTACATGAAAACATGTCTTTATACATACAAACATAATGTACTCTCCATATTGACGTCCACCATCCGGACCAAAGTGGAAGTGATCTTAATAAATGCCCCGACCCATTTGCCCGACGTCCGAGTCCAGTGTTTTTTTTTCTGTCAGGCAAGCAAATTTGTATATCACACTGTACCGGTATCCAGTTGACTTTCCAATGTCAATTATGTTGTCTATTTAAAAACATCAACAAGAAAACGGCCGGTATAGTGGAAAAATTATCAGGGCAAGTGAACTTTACATGTGCCACTGTTCTGGAGTACACTAGCAATTTTAACGTTATTTCCACCGTGCGTGCCCGACAGAGACACAAATGATGATCCATATTGTCTTGTGAATTTTACACATTTTGTAATATTAATAAAAATTCCGTTTCACTGATGTCTGAACTAAATTTTGTTTACTACCATAGAGCCGACAACAATTTTAACAATATCTGCACACACTTGAAGAATTTCTCACTGCCAATGGCACTTATTAGTTAAATATGGCATGTCAAAATGCCAGTTAAGAGAATGTCAGATGACCATAAAACACTTTGTTTCCCCAAAAATATTCTACTTATGGTGTAATGTGACCCACACTTGTCTATACGACATAGAACATGATATCTGAAGGTTAATGTACAGTATCCCTTATAATCTGTGGGTGGTATTGTCAGATTTTGTGTTTTTGGACAACATACGGTTTTGGACCGCCATGTTTATTTGAATTACGCTACAAAGGGAGGTGTGCCATCACAAACATGTTACATGTATTCAGATGATAGCTGTTTTTTTAGAAAAAGTAGTCTTTTATAAGTGAGAGAGATGTTTTACAGATGTTCCTGTGATAGGCGAGAAAGACCATGAATGTTTCTCAGGTGACCAAAAAGCCATAACACGAGGACATCAGAGAATCAAAACGTTGGATTCTTCATCATTTGAGTATGTATTCATGTGAAACTGACTTACCAGAAAGGCACAGCCTTCCCCACATACTGACAGCCATGCTCCACACAGTGACAACAGACTACCAACTATGCTTCTATATAACTACACATCTATATGGTCCCAAAGCAAGACTGGAATGTTCTAGGAAAATATGGAACCTTAAGGCAGCTTACAGATAATTTACTTATAGATAATTAGTAAAGCTTAAGGCATTTACAGGGCATAGTGTATATCAATAGGGTACACAGTTATTAGAACAATGACATATTACAGTGCAGTGTAATTCTGCTCTGAATTAGAGAAGACTGACATTTCGACACCTGGTGGTAATCCTGGATTACTGTCCACTCACCCAGTCAGTTGTAGTTTCAGGGCAGCCAGATTTAACTCATTTCAAGCACAAATGACAAAGATCAACTTAGGCACAATCAACAGTAACCCAACATAAAATCAAACAAGTTTCACACAATCTGGCCAGAACAGCACATTGCACTAGGTGAGACCAAACCAGTTGACCAACTAGTTATAAGTGGAGGCTGCTCAAATCCTAAGTCTTGTCTTCATCTTCTTGGTGTGAATGTTCTATCATCAAATCAAAATTGGAAAAAGACATTCTCGTTAGGTGATACCAAATCTTTGTTTATATTCAGGAAAGTGAAATACTGAGATGAAACCAAAATGAAGAGTAGAAAAGAGTTTGACAATTGGCTCACGTCCTACAAATTCGGGTAGTTAATTAACTGTCTAAACCTTACTGACCATTACCTGAGTCATGAACATTGTACAGGAAGTACAGATGGCAAGATATGACCTTGACGACCAAGATGACCTTGACCATCATGACCATAGCCTGAGTGAAGGCTAAAATAAGTTGATTTTGACCTAGTTTCAATATGTGTAATATCTATTAGATGTTGGGTGTGAAAACAATATATCTGACTGCTCGTTGACAAAGTACACGATGACAAAAGACACCAGCATGATCACAACCCCAAGACTCAAAGTTGTCGTCTGAAACAGAAAATGTTCAAGCAATAAGAAGCATGTTCACTCAATTTGCTTGAAAGGACCACAGAGAAGGTATGGTTCCTGATCAAGCCAATGAAAAACACAACATATGATGACACAGATGGCCTAATGTATATTTAGTTTACACCTTTAGCACTATGAAAATAAATATACACAATAGTCTCAAATTTACACTATAATTGATTTTTACCAACTGATCACAGAACAATGTAATTAGATTTAATAAAATACCCATTGATTTAGCACTAGCATCCTCTAATGTTTCTTTTCAAGTATATCTGATCAATGGTAAAGGTCAGCCATGTTTTAAAGAAGCATCCAATATGTTAAAAGCAAGAATTTATTTCCACTGGCAAAATGTTTAACAATGGGTTAAATGTTAAAACAAACACTGATATGCACTAGTGGTGGTCCGATTAATTGAAATAATCGAAGATTGGTCGCAGTGACTAAACGACCAAGCAATCGATCATGTTTTCTCATAATCGAACACAAACAATTTTGGAACACTTGTTAACTTTCACACAGTTGCTTTTCTCTGTTACATTTCATGAGCACTACAAGCTTGCCCAAGTCATGATTGAATTTATCTTAAAGACCCCCAAGAAATTTATGTTCCTTACATACTAGTCATCTTTTAAAGTTGAGCAATTTTTAAAAAACCCCAAAGAACTACATGTTTTTTCTTTATGTTTTTGTGCAAACATAACCAGGAAAATCTGATAAATGACGCTGACCAATTATTTTCGATGATTGATCGGTTGTAATGAACCAATCATCAATTATGAGATTTTAACCAATTCCAAACACTAACATGCACACATTCTGAAAAAATTACATCCTATAAGTGAACTTTCCTAAAAGTTGAACCATATGTAATATTGGCAGAGTATATTTGTGATTGTAGAAGAGTGGTCAGAGAGACAGATATGATGAAGCCGGCTACTGCAAGAGGCATTACAGAGAATGACCTGAGTGCTGGACACAGTCTGGCTACAAGTCAGCAATATTAGGGCGTATGTTTAATTGCATCGTGTACTAGCAGCTTGCCAAGTTGAAATGTGCTGGTTTAGATCAAACTTTACATTTTGTAACTATAAGTTGTGGTTGTGTGTTGGTTATTTCCGCACTCAGCACATTCTCTTCCCACAGAGGTTACTCCTGTCATATCTTCCTACGTAACCTCTGTTCTAATACGGCCCTTTCATGGTGTGAGCGTTCAAGACTCGTGATTGGAGGCAATCAGATTTAGTTGTGCAATCAGCGACGTTGTTTCAAAAGTGATCATTCGCAAGGCCTTGGTAATTTCCGTATGCTTCGAGAAAACTAAACTTCTTCCCCTGCGCAATGCGTAAACGTTTCTTCTAGACAGAACTCAGTCATGTTATGGCGGATCAGTGGCGTCTCCATCGCCCTCGTTGACAACGGACAAGCTAGCCATTAAACGTCTTGTGTGTAACATCAACACAAGTCCCCGGCAGATGGGGGGATATTTGTGGCCCCACATTTGCTTGTGTTAGTCAAGTTGAATCTAAGTCGATGTAACACGTGTTCTGATTGGATAGAAAGAAGGGAGATAATTCGTGTTGCGATCTTTTGCCGCTAGGGGATTTTACGAGAACCGGGAAATATGTCCGTATTAGAACAGAGGTTACGTAGGAAGATATGACAGGAGTAACCTCTGTGGGAAGAGAATGCACTCAGCAATGTTCCAGCTATATGATGGCGGTCAGGAAACAACGGACCGGACAATCCAGTGACTGACATCATTAGAACTGATCTACAGAGCTGGGGTAGGATGACACATCAACCAATCAGCCGGCATGACCACTCGCCCTGTTCCTTGCCGCTTACGACAACAAGCACAGGCACGGTTTGGTGGAGATAACCTTTGCATTGAAATATGATGTAACTGCCATAAAATCCCAGGATATTATAAAAATGGCAGTCAACTGAGATAGGTTGTGTCTCTCACATACAAATGTACTAGTGGTGGTGTGAACACAGCCGCTTGTTGTACTCACATACACACAGCATGTCATGATTGTATTCACATAAACACAGCATGTCATTAATGTATTCACATAAACACAGCATGTCATGATTGTATTCACATAAACACAGCATGTCATTAATGTATTCACATAAACACAGCATGTCATTAATGTATTCACATACACACTGCATGTCATGATTGTATTCACATAAACACAGCATGTCATGATTGTATTCACATAAACACAGCATGTCATTAATGTATTCACATAAACACAGCATGTCATTAATGTATTCACATACACACTGCATGTCATGATTGTATTCACATAAACACAGCATGTCATGAATGTATTCACATACACACTGCATGTCATTAATGTATTCACATACACACTGCATGTCATTAATGTATTCACATAAACACAGCATGTCATGAATGTATTCACATACACACTGCATGTCATGATTGTATTCACATAAACACTGCATGTCATGAATGTATTCACATAAACACAGCATGTCATTAATGTATTCACATACACACTGCATGTCATGATTGTATTCACAAACACAGCATGTCATGAATGTATTCACACATACACACTGCATGTCATTAATGTATTAACATAAACACAGCATGTCATGAATGTATTCACATACACACTGCATGTCATTAATGTATTCACATAAACACAGCATGTCATGAATGTATTCATATAAACACAGCATGTCATGAATGTATTCACATAAACACAGCATGTCATGAATGTATTCACATAAACACAGCATGTCATGAATGTATTCACATAAACACAGCCTGTCATGAATGTATTCACATACACACTGCATGTCATGATTGTATTCACATAAACACAGCATGTCATGAATGTATTCACATAAACACAGCATGTCATGAATGTATTCACATAAACACAGCATGTCATGAATGTATTCACATAAACACTGCATGTCATGAATGTATTCACATAAACACAGCATGTCATTAATGTATTCACATACACACTGCATGTCATTAATGTATTCACATACACACTGCATGTCATTAATGTATTCACATAAACACAGCATGTCATGAATGTACTCACATAAACACAGCATGTCATGAATGTATTCACATAAACACTGCATGTCATGAATGTATTCACATAAACACAGCATGTCATGAATGTATTCACATAAACACAGCATGTCATGAATGTATTCACATAAACACAGCATGTCATGAATGTATTCACATAAACACAGCATGTCATTAATGTATTCACATAAACACTGCATGTCATGAATGTATTCACATAAACACTGCATGTCATTAATGTATTCACATAAACACTGCATGTCATTAATGTATTCACATAAACACAGCATGTCATTAATGTATTCACATAAACACTGCATGTCATTAATGTATTCACATAAACACTGCATGTCATAAATGTATTCACATAAACACTGCATGTCATGAATGTATTCACATAAATACAGCATGTCATGAATGTATTCACATACACACTGCATGTCATTAATGTAGTCACATAAACACAGCATGTCATGAATGTATTCACATAAACACTGCATGTCATGAATGTATTCACATACACACTGCATGTCATTAATGTATTCACATACACACTGCATGTCATGATTGTATTCACATACACACTGCATGTCATGATTGTATTCACATAAACACAGCATGTCATTAATGTATTCACATAAACACAGCATGTCATGAATGTATTCACATAAGCACAGCATGTCATGAATGTATTCACATAAACACAGCATGTCATGAATGTATTCACATAAACACAGCATGTCATGAATGTATTCACATAAACACAGCATGTCATGAATGTATTCACATAAACACAGCATGTCATGAATGTATTCACATAAACACAGCATGTCATGAATGTATTCACATAAACACTGCATGTCATGAATGTATTCACATAAACACTGCATGTCATGAATGTATTCACATAAACACAGCATGTCATGAATGTATTCACATAAACACAGCATGTCATTAATGTATTCACATAAACACTGCATGTCATTAATGTATTCACATAAACACAGCATGTCATGAATGTATTCACATAAACACAGCATGTCATGAATGTATTCACATACACACTGCATGTCATGAATGTATTCACATACACACTGCATGTCATGAATGTATTCACATACACACTGCATGTCATGAATGTATTCACATACACACTGCATGTCATACTTGTATTCATATTAACACAGAATGCTAAACACGGCATAATGTGAATGCAATAAATGTATTCATATAAACACAGAATGCTGTGAATAAATTCATATAAACACAGGATAGTGTGAATGTATTCACATCATGCTGTGAAAGTTATCAGAGGACCATGTGAATGAGATTCACATCATAGCATGTGTTAAGTTATTTTCAGTTAACTTCATATGAGAAACATACAAAGTGATTCCTGAGATTCATGTCACAATCAGAAATATACATATTTTGTTTCAGAGTAACACATTTCACCCCTAGCTACATAACTTCAATATATATCTAGAAGACATGTTGACAGAACATGGACTCTCATAATGCTCCAAAATATCTGACAAGATGTACATGTTGACAGAATATGGATATTCTCCCACTATTCCAATATATTCTCAGACAAATGTACATGTTGACAGAACATGGATGGTTCTCCCATAATACTCCAATATATATCTAGACAAGATGTACATGTTGACAGAACATGGATGGTTCTCCCACACCTTGCTGTAAATACACAAGCTAAAACTAAACCCAAGGAAACTAAAACCAGAAAAACTAAATCCACTACAACAACTCAACTTGCTATGTTACTAAACAACAGTCACGAAACAACATGGAAAGCTTCACAATGTCCGGAGCATGTCAGATTGCCAGCGTGAGAGGTGTTAGTCTATCTTTCACACCTTGTTCTTCAAAACTATACAAGAAAACGACACCGGATACAGGCTTCACTTGGATATCAGCTTCTGTTCTGTGTTAAATGTGCAATAAAATTTGGACATTATGTGAGAAAGGATAACATAATGGTATAGCCTGCTTGTATCAGATAATCTCATGGATATTGAATGTTGGAAGGACAGGATGTATTATTGAAACAGTCTGACTTACTTGGTTCAGGACAAAGAAAACCAACATGCTGTTAGTAGAAGCGAAATCATGTTTCAAGTTGGTGAAAAAGCATGCAAAAGAATAATTTTGACTGCCATTACAAGTGCAGCATTTAGTGACATTCCTCCTGCAAGACTACTATCTAAGGGAGACAACTGCTGTCATGACTGACACTACATATAGACAGACTTTAGAATCGTAGATAGGTTTTGTTATGGTACATCCTCATCAAGTTAAACTTCCCAGATGTAAATCTGCTCCCCTGGTCCTCATGCCATACACTCACTACCTGTTGCCACCAAACATAATTTTTATGCCCTTTCTGAGGGCGAGACCCCAACCAGACAGTGATGAAGGTGACACACACATCAATACTATAATCATGTCACGCTCACTATGCACAGTTCTAGAGAAATACTATATCAATTTGGTTTAAGGTGGAGAAATAGTTAAACCCATCGATATGGTAACTGGAATCAGCTTGTCCCCTTACAGGATCAGTCATTCTACTTCCAGGTTCAAGACATTACAGCGACTTACAGACTTACACACCCCTTACAGACTGAGTGTTTTGTGTGTTCAAATATTCACAGTGAACATATGAGGGTGAAATGTGTGTGTGTGTGTGTGTGTGTGTATTGTCAAGTATTGAGAGGATGTAGCAGTCCCTTGTCTCAAGTATTAAGGTGATGTAGCAGCCCCTGGTGTCAAGTATTGAGGTGATGTAGCAGCCCCTGGTGTCAAGTATTGAGGTGATGTAGCAGACCCTGGTGTCAAGTATTGAGGTGATGTAGCAGCCCCTGGTGTCAAGTATTGAGGGGATGAAGCAACCCCTGGTGTCAAGTATTGAGGGGATGTGGCAGCCCCTGGTGTCAAGTATTAAGGTGCTGTAGCAGCCCCTGGTGTCAAGTATTGAGGGATGTAGCAGCCCCTGGTGTCAAGTATTGAGGGGATGTAGCAGCCCCTGGTGGTGTATTGAGGGGATGTAGCAGCCCCTGGTGTCAAGTATTGAGGGGATGTAGCAGCCCCTGGTGTCAAGTATTGAGGGGATGTAGCAGCCCCTGGTGTCAAGTATTGAGGGGATGTAGCAGCCCCTGGTGTCAAGTATTGAGGGGATGTAGCAGCCCCTGGTGTCAAGTATTGAGGGGATGTAGCAGCCCCTGGTGTCAAGTATTGAGGGGATGTAGCAGCCCTGGTGTCAAGTATTGAGGGGATGTAGCAGCCCCTGGTGTCAAGTATTGAGGGGATGTAGCAGCCCCTGGTGTCAAGTATTGAGGGGATGTGGCAGCCCCTGGTGTCAAGTATTGAGGGGATGTAGCAGCCCCTGGTGTCAAGTATTGAGGTGCTGTAGCAGACCCTGGTGTCAAGTATTAAGGTGCTGTAGCAGCCCCTGGTGTCAAGTATTGAGGGGATGTAGCAGCCCCTGGTGTCAAGTATTGAGGGGATGTAGCAGCCCCTGGTGTCAAGTATTGAGGGGATGTAGCAGCCCCTGGTGTCAAGTATTGAGGGGATGTAGCAGCCCCTGGTGTCAAGTATTGAGGTGCTGTAGCAGCCCCTGGTGTCAAGTATTGAGGGGATGTAGCAGCCCCTGGTGTCAAGTATTGAGGTGCTGTAGCAGCCCCTGGTGTGGTATTGAGGGTGATGAAGCAACCCCTGGTGTCAAGTATTGAGGTGATGTAGCAGCCCCTGGTGTCAAGTATTGAGGGGATGTAGCAGCCCCTGGTGTCAAGTATTGAGGTGATGTAGCAGCCCCTGGTGTCAAGTATTGAGGGGATGTAGCAGCCCCTGGTGTCAAGTATTGAGGGGATGTAGCAGCCCCTGGTGTCAAGTATTGAGGTGCTGTAGCAGCCCCTGGTGTCAAGTATTGAGGGGATGAAGCAACCCCTGGTGTCAAGTATTAAGGTGCTGTAGCAGCCCCTGGTGTCAAGTATTGAGGGGATGTAGCAGCCCCTGGTGTCAAGTATTGAGGTGATGTAGCAGCCCCTGGTGTCAAGTATTGAGGGATGTAGCAGCCCCTGGTGTCAGGGGCTGTAGCAGCCCCTGGGTATTGAGGTGATGTAGCAGCCCCTGGTGTCAAGTATTGAGGGATGAAGCAACCCCTGGTGTCAAGTATTAAGGTGCTGTAGCAGCCCCTGGTGTCAAGTATTGAGGGGATGTAGCAGCCCCTGGTGTCAAGTATTAAGGTGCTGTAGCAGCCCCTGGTGTCAAGTATTGAGGGGATGTAGCAGCCCCTGGTGTCAAGTATTGAGGGGATGTAGCAGCCCCTGGTGTCAAGTATTGAGGTGCTGTAGCAGCCCCTGGTGTCAAGTATTGAGGGGATGAAGCAACCCCTGGTGTCAAGTATTAAGGTGCTGTAGCAGCCCCTGGTGTCAAGTATTGAGGGGATGTAGCAACCCCTGGTGTCAGGTATTGAGGGATGTAGCAGCCCCTGGTGTCAGAGTATTGAGGGATGTAGCAGACCCTGGTGTCAAGTATTGAGGGATGTAGCAGACCCTGGTGTCAAGTATTGAGGTGATGTAGCAGACCCTGGTGTCAAGTATTGAGGGGTGCTGCAGCCCCTGGTGTCAAGTATTGAGGGGATGTAGCAGCCCCTGGTGTCAAGTATTGAGGGATGTAGCAGCCCCTGGTGTCAAGTATTGAGGTGATGTAGCAGCCCCTGGTGTCAAGTATTAAGGTGCTGTAGCAGCCCCTGGTGTCAAGTATTGAGAGGATGTAGCAGCCCCTGGTGTCAAGTATTGAGAGGATGTAGCAACCCCTGGTGTCAAGTATTGAGGTGATGTAGCAGCCCCTGGTGTCAAGTATTGAGGTGATGTAGCAGTATTAAGGGTGTCAAGTATTGAGGGGATGAAGCATGAAGCACCCCTGGTGTCAAGTATTGAGGGGATGTAGCAGCCCCTGGTGTCAAGTATTGAGGGGATGTAGCAGCCCCTGGTGTCAGGTATTGAGGGGATGTGGCAGCCCCTGGTGTCAAGTATTGAGGGGATGTAGCAGCCCCTGGTGTCAAGTATTGAGGGGATGTAGCAGCCCCTGGTGTCAAGTATTGAGGGGATGTGGCAGCCCCTGGCGCTGATTTCTCGCAGCAAGCCCTCTCGAAACAAACTTTAGACTGAGTTTTTACTCAAATTTGAGAAAATGCATTTCCCAGAGTGAACTAAAATCGATAGTAAACTCAAACATAGTAGACAGTTTGAGTTTGGTGGATAGATTACTTAAGTTGTTTGGGCTCTTTTATTCAAAAAATGCAGTTGAGTTTAAAATTCAGCTGTTTCAAATTGTCAAACTCAGTTTGAAATTTGAGTAAAAACTTAAGTTAGTTTCGAGAAATCGGGGCCTGGTGTCAAGTATTGAGGGGATGTAGCAGCCCCTGGTGTCAAGTATTGAGGTGATGTAGCAGACCCCTGGTGTCATTGAGGTATTGAGGGGATGTGGCAGCCCCTGGTGTCAAGTATTGAGGTGCTGTAGCAGACCCTGGTGTCAAGTATTGAGGTGCTGTAGCAGACCCTGGTGTCAAGTATTGAGGGGATGTAGCAGCCCCTGGTGTCAAGTATTGAGGTGCTGTAGCAGCCCCTGGTGTCAAGTATTGAGGTGTTGTAGCAGACCCTTGTCTCAAGTATTGAGGTGATGTAGCAGCCCCTGGTGTCAAGTATTGAGGTGCTGTAGCAGACCCTGGTGTCAAGTATTGAGGTGCTGTAGCAGACCCTGGTGTCAAGTATTGAGGTGCTGTAGCAGACCCTGGTGTCAAGTATTGAGGTGATGTAGCAGACCCTGGTGTCAAGTATTAAGGTGCTGTAGCAGACCCTGGTGTCAAGTATTGAGGGGATGTAGCAGCCCCTGGTGTCAAGTATTGAGGGGATGTAGCAGCCCCTGGTGTCAAGTATTGAGGCGCTGTAGCAGACCCTGGTGTCAAGTATTGAGGGGATGTAGCAGCCCCTGGTGTCAAGTATTGAGGTGCTGTAGCAGACCCTTGTCTCAAGTATTAAGGTGCTGTAGCAGACCCTGGTGTCAAGTATTGAGGGGATGTGGCAGCCCCTGGTGTCAAGTATTGAGGGGATGTAGCAGCCCCTGGTGTCAAGTATTGAGGTGCTGTAGCAGGGATTAAGGTGCTGTAGCAGACCCTGGTGGTCTCAAGGGGATGTGGCAGCCCCTGGTGTCAAGTATTGAGGTGCTGTAGCAGCCCCTGGTGTCAAGTATTGAGGTGCTGTAGCAGCCCCTGGTGTCAAGTATTGAGGTGCTGTAGCAGCCCCTGGTGTCAAGTATTGAGGTGATGTAGCAGACCCTGGTGTCAAGTATTAAGGTGCTGTAGCAGACCCTGGTGTCAAGTATTGGGGATGTGGCAGCCCCTGGTGTCAAGTATTGAGGTGATGTAGCAGCCCCTGGTGTCAAGTATTAAGACCCCTGGGGATGATGTAGCAGCCCCTGGTGTCAAGTATTTAAGGTGCTGTAGCAGACCCTGGTGTCAAGTATTAAGGTGCTGTAGCAGCCCCTGGTGTCAAGTATTGAGGGGATGTAGCAGCCCCTGGTGTCAAGTATTGAGGTGATGTAGCAGCCCCTGGTGTCAAGTATTGAGGGGATGTAGCAGCCCCTGGTGTCAAGTATTGAGGGGATGTGGCAGCCCCTGGTGTCAAGTATTAAGGGGATGTAATCTACAGAACTCATAAAAGCAGGGTTTAGTTCATTAAGCTTTTGACTACGAGTAAAATCATAAGGAACAAAACAAGTAATGTCTACATGTAATAAACAATAAACAATAAACAATAAACACTGAGAAGGACAAGTTTCACTTTACATGATAAGCTTTGATTATCACAAACATTCTGTGAGCTGTTAATGAGGACGGGTGAGACAGAGTAAGTTTCCATGAGGCAACAAATGCTGAATTATGGGAAAGCATTTTGAACATGTTTCCAAAACTTTAGAAGCAAAAATTACAAGGCAAAATAAGATTTTCAAAACAAAAATTAATTATGTGACTGAACACTGAATGAAGTTTGGTGAATGAACTTGGCAGTGTTTGCAGGTTAAACTAAGGAAGCCATGCTGAGAATGTACCCAACCACCCAAGGTCTACGGTTCCGGAGACATAGGATCTGGGGGCTTACATTATATGCTTTCATCAACTTTGTGGCGTCTGGCTTGAGCCAGTGTTAAATATTACATCTGCGCTTCCGTTGATAAAATATACTACTATCATTGAGACTAGTAGAATGGCTATCCCAACACAAAGGGTTAAAACCTGAAAGCAAAGTAGTTGTCATGAAATCTTTATCTCATAAAGGTGTTAAGATTATTTCACATCATCATATAACGAATACATCCAACAGAGTTGCAGATGCTACTTGATGAAAACCGCCACCAAATGTGTTACGGACTGCAGAATGTCAGCAGTCAAATGCCAAGTTACTGGCAAAGTCACCCAAACCAAGTCAATTTTGTTTTGACTGCTTTCATGTAAACACCACCATACTGATAGAACTACAAAATTGTTTAAACACTCCCAGAGCAAGTTAAAAAGAATCGATTTCGCTGATCATATTCAATAACTTTTCATACCAAGAGCTTGACAAATTTCTCAACATCATAAGCATGTTATACAAGTATATACAAGTTTACACAGCATAACTATACAGCTTAATTCAATATATTGAAAGCAAAATGACAAAAACTGACACTCAGTGGTACATGTATAGTAGATTACAAGGTAACCATGGCAACAGCAACTATACAATGCAGATACCAAATACAGGTTTAAGCTGAGCAGGGAGGTGACTGTAACACTGCTGTGTACCTATATGACACATAGTCTCCTTCAGAGGTGCAATATGCTTTGATAGTGAGTGTCAAGGAAATGAAAGTACATGTGTACCTGACTCCATTATCATTAGACTTTCAACACAAAATCCATGAACTAGTCTTACTATCTACATGATTCATACTGTCTCACTGAGGTTCGAGGTCATCTCATCTATGAAACCTAAAGCTAGATATCCTAAAGGCCTAGGATAAACTTACAGCTGATGTTCTCTCACACAATCAAGTAGGGAAAAGAATGGCAACACCTTGGCATAGATATATCACATACTCAGTGATGTCCAAAGATTTCTTCATAAACAGTTCTTATTCTCCATATTCTACCACTACAATTAGATTCTGAACCTCTGTGAGTTGTCAGTTCGTACTAGTAAGACTGGATTCTGAACCTCTGTGAGTTGTCAGTTCGTACTAGTAAGACTGGATTCTGCACCTTCTGTGAGTTGTCAGTTTGTACTAGTAAGACTGGATTCTGCACCTTCTGTGAGTTGTCAGTTCGTACTACTAAGACTGGATTCTGCACCTTCTGTGAGTTGTCAGTTTGTACTAGTAAGACTGGATTCTGCACCTTCTGTGAGTTGTCAGTTTGTACTAGTAAGACTGGATTCTGCACCTTCTGTGAGTTGTCAGTTCGTACTAGTAAGACTGGATTCTGCACCTTCTGTGAGTTGTCAGTTCGTACTAGTAAGACTGGATTCTGCACCTTCTGTGAGTTGTCAGTTCGTACTAGTAAGACTGGATTCTGCACCTTCTGTGAGTTGTCAGTTCGTACTACTAAGACTGGATTCTGCACCTTCTGTGAGTTGTCAGTTCGTACTACTAAGACTGGATTCTGCACCTTCTGTGAGTTGTCAGTTCGTACTACTAAGACTGGATTCTGCACCTTCTGTGAGTTGTCAGTTTGTACTACTAAGACTGGATTCTGCACCTTCTGTGAGTTGTCAGTTTGTACTACTAAGACTGGATTCTGCACCTTCTGTGAGTTGTCAGTTCGTACTACTAAGACTGGATTCTGCACCTTCTGTGAGTTGTCAGTTCGTACTAGTAAGACTGGATTCTGCACCTTCTGTGAGTTGTCAGTTCGTACTAGTAAGACTGGATTCTGCACCTTCTGTGAGTTGTCACTGAAGTTAGACCTGCTACAGACTTCTACCCTATAAGTTGTCGCTGTAGTCACCCCCTACCTACTGAGTGTAACACATACGGCAATGTTGAGGAGAAAGTCTACTGGCAGTTGCCTACTGGCAGTTACCTACTGGCAGTTGGTGCAGGAAGAGTGTCAGAAGTCAGACATTGTACAGATGTGGATGAGAAACAAGAAAGTCACGTTACATTGAAAAAAACCCAGAGAAATCAAACAGACTTGTAAATGGACAGAGTATGGCTATTACCTGGAATTGTTGACTAGGGACGAGGAATATCCTGACTTTGAGTGGTTCCCACACACTCTCTGTCCATGTGGAGTAGGTGCCGGACAGCCAGTCATAGTCTGAAACAAACCCATCCATATCACTGGCCCATATCGCCAGGTCAGGGCCCCAGACAACAATGAGGGGAAAGTGGTCCAACTGATGAACAGTTTGTGTCTATTCCTCCACATTTGCATGAGACTTAGCTAGTGTTGAGATGGAGGTAGACTTTGTACAGGTTCCTACTTTATAACTGTCGGACTTACCATCGACAGCAAATGCTGCATTAAGTGAGTGAGTATGGTTTTATGCCGCTTTTAGCAATGCTCCAGCAACATCACAGCGGGGGACACCATAAATGGGCTTCACACATTGTACCCATGTAGGGTATTGAACGCTTTAACCACTAGGCTACCCCACTGCCCTGCAAACGCTGGAGATTTGGCTAGTGTTAACATGGAGGTAGACTTTATACGTGCTCCTATCTTATAACTGCTTTACTTACATTGATATCACATGCTAGAGACAATGTATGTTTGTCAGGGGTAAGTGGGTCGTCTAATGAACAGTAAGAGGTAACAGCTAGACTAGTCTACACCTCCACATTAGCACGAGATTTGGCAGGTGTTAACATGGACGTAGACTTTGTACAGGCTACTATCTTATAACTGGTTTACTTACCATCTATATCAAATGCTGGAGACTTGGCTAGTGTTAACATGGAGGTAGACTTTATACAGGCGCCAACACGAGAATTGCCTGTAGAAGGTTGTGTCAAGTTGCCTTGAATCCAAAGAAACTGATGTGTCTAAAGGCAGAAATGATTAAACAGCTGAAGCCAATCACACACAGAAACTGAATGTTTGTTGACTGTAAAATATAAGACAAAATGTCACAGCTGAACAAGCCATACACTGTACAAATACACGTATGG
Source organism: Haliotis rubra (assembly GCF_003918875.1). NCBI lineage: Eukaryota > Metazoa > Mollusca > Gastropoda > Lepetellida > Haliotidae > Haliotis > Haliotis rubra. The sequence goes on along the minus strand of NW_025767030.1, from coordinate 922,314 downwards.
CATGCATGCAGTTCAGCATTGGTACAAGTGTTCTTAATGAAATACTGACTCACTTAATGCTGTCTTTAAAACCTAACGTGAAGAAACCACAAACATTTTTTCACAAAATATGAGCCAATCAATTCAATGATGTTTTATTACAATGAAGGTTGGAATGACAATTCTAAGCTCCCCACACACCTTGTCCTTGTCTGGAGCTTTGCAGGCATCTTTAGTAACACCAATTTCCTCCCCGAGGTACTGAGCCAGGATGTGATGGGTCAAGGTCGTTACCTGATTTGTGTTCACGTTCACACTCACATAGAACGGGAACGGCTTCTTGGCTTTCTCTGTAAATGAAACACATAAACTAAACTGACCAAGCTGCAAATCATCCCTCATGCTGACCTGTGTCCTACTGAACACACGTGATACAAGTTGCAGATCCTCATCTCCATGCCATATTTTCTTAGGATATTTTAACAGCCACTTAAACTTTCATGCATTACCTATCAAACCGGCCAAGCAAACCTCAAGTGCTTTAAAACATCATTACAGACTTGAACAGGTAAAACATTTGTGTTTGTGTAAGCACAAAGTCTTGCTTCCACTCAGTTAATGATCCAAAGTTCTTGCTTCCACTAGCAGAGATGATCCAGTCAGCACTAACATGATGAGATGAAACAAGATGACGCACCCAGACTGTCGCATCATCTGGGTCGATGCTACTGGAACAGCTCAGTGCACTATCATGTATAAGAGGAAACACTGGAGGAGACTCTCCACCTGAGACTCTCTCAGTCAGCACTAACATCATGTATATGTATGCATGGAAGGATAGCTTCTGGAGGAGACTCCACCTGGACAAGGAGAGACTCTCTCAGTCAGCACTAACATCATGTATATGTATGCATGGAAGGATAGCTTCTGGAGGAGACACTCCACCTGGACAAGGAGAGACTCTCTCAGTCAGCATCATGTATATGTATGCAACATCATGTATATGTATGCATCATGGAAGGATAGCTTCTGGAGGAGACACTCCACCTGGACAAGGAGAGACTCTCTCAGACTCTCCACCTCAAGGAGAGACTCTCAGTCAGCCCCTAACATCTCTCAGTCTGGAAGGATAGCTTCTGGAGACTCTCCACCTGGACAAGGAGATCAGTCAGCACTAACATCATGTATGTATGCATGGAAGGATAGCTTCTGGAGGAGACACTCCACCTGGACAAGGAGAGACTCTCTCAGTCAGCACTAACATCATGTATATGTATGCATGGAAGGATAGCTTCTGGAGGAGACACTCCACCTGGACAAGCAGAGACTCTCTCAGTCAGCACTAACATCATGTATATGTATGCATGGAAGGATAGCTTCTGGAGGAGACACTCCACCTGGACAAGCAGAGACTCTCTCAGTCAGCACTAACATCATGTATATGTATGCATGGAAGGATAGCTTCTGGAGGAGACACTCCACCTGGACAAGCAGAGAGACTCTCTCAGTCAGCACTAACATCATGTATATGTATGCATGGAAGGATAGCTTCTGGAGGAGACACTCCACCTGGACAAGCAGAGACTCTCTCAGTCAGCACTAACATCATGTATATGTATGCATGGAAGGATAGCTTCTGGAGTCAGCACTAACATCATGTATATGTATGCATGGAAGGATAGCTTCTGGAGAAAGATCTTGTGGAATGCTCCAGAAGGTATTTAGACTCAGTCAATCACTGTTTTGTCCATAAATGAAGGGACTTGCATACCACTGCCAGCTCAGTGACTCCTTGATAACATGGTGTCATTGTTGTGCCATAAATATACTGGACAAAATAAGTTAGGGATATTGGGATTTTTATGATTGATATTTTATCAGTGTGTCAATGAATAAATAGATCGTTATTGATAATTTCAAAATTTACTTATATCCCTAACTATTTTTGTCCAGTATTACAATTTGTCTTACAACTTCTTGTTTCATAATGTATCAATCTTGTTTTCCAATATTCAAGCACAATTTCAGCAAAAAAGTTGACACTGACAGTAATAATTGACATTCTGGGTTACAAAACAGGCCATTGGGCCAGAAAGACCAGGTCACACATTGTGACAACCAACTTATTATTCTAGGTAACGCCAGGACAAGGAAGTCTTTTAATTTTAATTCTTTAAATATATCTGGAGTTATACCCTGGTCCAAACACTCTCTCAACAACGGAACATAGATATGATCCATCAGAACCATGATGACACAGTTCAGAAAAAAAAATGGCTGCTGCAAGGTTGATAACTCACAATGTCCTTGTCTGCCTTGAGGGAGCTGGGGGCGGTGTTGCCAGTTGAGAGAGTGTACAGGAAGTGAGCGAGTGTGGTGGCGATGTCTGTGAGAGACTGTGTCTGTGTGTCAGCTGACGGGTCTGACTGGTTGCCGTGGTCAGTCACATTGATCATGGCGGGGAGGTCAAAGCGGCTGTTGAAGAACCTACAAAGAGAGACCGGTTTGAACCAGTGTGAAGATAAACATGTTGGCTTAACGTGACGGGCAACCCAAAATGTCAGGTCATCCGTGTCCATTATCTGACAGATCATAATACAGGAAATACTGTCACGTCACATAAGTCAAGTCATACTGACACCACAGAACAATCTCAAGGTCATATCTGCTGTTTGTCAACTCTTTGTTACATGTGTTACAGGCCAACCATTGAGTCAGGCTAGTTAGAGATCAAGATCAAGATAACAACGCTACAGGTCAACCATCCAGATAACAAGGCTGGAGTCAATCATCAATATAACAATGTTGCAGTCAACCATCAATATAACAGTGCTGCAGGCCAACCATCAATATAACAAGGCTGCAGTCAACCATCAAGATAACAGTGCTGCAGTCAACCATCAAGGTAACAAGGCTGCAGTCAACCATCAAGGTAACAAGGCTCCAGTCAACCATCAATATAACAAGGCTGCAGATCAACCATCAATATAACAAGGCTGCAGTCAACCATCAGTATAACAGTGCTGCAGTCAACCATCAAGGTAACAAGGCTGCAGTCAACCATCAAGATAACAGTGCTGCAGTCAACCATCAAGATAACAGTGCTGCAGTCAACCATCAAGATAACAAGGCTGCAGTCAACCATCAAGGTAACAAGGCTGCAGTCAACCATCAAGGTAACAAGGCTGCAGATCAACCATCAGTATAACAAGGCTGCAGTCAACCATCAATATAACAAGGCTGCAGATCAACCATCAAGGTAACAAGGCTGCAGTCAACCATCAAGGTAACAAGGCTGCAGTCAACCATCAAGATAACAGTGCTGCAGTCAACCATCAGTATAACAAGGTTGCAGTCAACCATCAAGGTAACAGTGCTGCAGTCAACCATCAATATAACCAGGCTGCAGTCAACCATCAAGGTAACCAGGCTGCAGTCAACCATCAAGGTAACAAGGCTGCAGTCAACCATCAATATAACAAGGCTGCAGTCAACCATCAAGATAACAAGGCTGCAGTCAACCATCAAGATAACAGTGCTGCAGTCAACCATCAAGCAGTAACAAGGCTGCAGTCAACCATCAAGATAACAGTGCTGCAGTCAACCATCAAGATAACAGTGCTGCAGTCAACCATCAAGATAACAAGGCTGCAGTCAACCATCAAGATAACAACAGTGCTGCAGTCAACCATCAAGGTAACAAGGCTGCAGTCAACCATCAAGATAACAGTGCTGCAGTCAACCATCAAGATAACAGTGCTGCAGTCAACCATCAAGGTAACAAGGCTGCAGTCAACCATCAAGGCTGCAGTCAACCATCAAGTGCTGCAGTCAACCATCAAGATAACAAGGCTGCAGTCAACCATCAAGATAACAAGGCTGCAGTCAACCATCAAGATAACAAGGCTGCAGTCAACCATCAAGGTAACAAGGCTGCAGTCAACCATCAAGATAACAAGGCTGCAGTCAACCATCATAACAAGGCTGCAGTATACAGTGCTGCAGTCAACCATCAAGATAACAAGGCTGCAGTCAACCATCAAGATAACAAGGCTGCAGTCAACCATCAAGATAACAAGGCTGCAGTCAACCATCAAGATAACAAGGCTGCAGTCAACCATCAATATAACAGCTGCTGCAGTCAACCATCAATATAACAAGGCTGCAGTCAACCATCATAACAAGGCTGCAGTCAACCATCAAATAACAAGGCTGCAGTCAACCATCAATATAACAAGGCTGCAGTCAACCATCAAGGTAACAAGGCTGCAGTCAACCATCAAGATAACAGTGCTGCAGTCAACCATCAATATAACAAGGCTGCAGATCAACCATCAAGATAACAAGGCTGCAGTCAACCATCAATATAACAAGGCTGCAGTCAACCATCAAGGTAACAAGGCTGCAGTCAACCATCAATATAACAAGGCTGCAGTCAACCATCAAGGTAACAGTGCTGCAGTCAACCATCAAGGTAATGCACATACAATGAAACATAACAACACACAACCTGAGGCTCAATGGTCACATGAGGCCTTCAGGTGCTGAGCGAGACATACTGACCTGTTGGTGTATTCCTTCTGGTGGTCGGTCAGGACGATGGCGGGAATATTGGCCTTCATCAGGAACCTCTGGACGGAGGCTGGGGGGAGTGGCGTATCATCTGTCACATTGTCAAGTTGAACACCCAGCGACGACCCGATGGACTTCAGCGAACTGATCATGTCGGACAGCTGGGTTTAAGAGAAACAGTAAACCTGAGAAGAGTATGTCCTCGGGAGTGCTGACTATATCTGCACAACATATGATCAATATAAACGGCAGATACAAGGATAATCAAAATTATGGATTACTTGACTTGATAAAAAAAATAATATAAAGTAAAAACATGAAATATCAGATAATATTTTCTGCAGGAGGTTCTGTATCCTCACTTCCCTGTGCCCCTATTACCTGAGTGAGATAATGCCCCTATTACCTGAGTGAGATAATGCCTATATTTATGTAAATATGTTTGGTATCTCTCTAATGTGTCAGTAGCTCTGCTGATGTAACACAAATTCCTGAAAAGGCACTAAAGTATTATTCTATTCTATTCTATTAAATGAGTGAGATACTGCCCATATTACCTTAGTGAGATACTGCCTATATTACCTGAGTGAGATACTGCCTATATTACCTGAGTGAGATACTGCCTATATTACCTGAGTGAGATACTGCCTATATTACCTGAGAGAGATACTGCCTATATTACCTGAGTGAGATACTGCCTATATTACCTGAGAGAGATACTGCCTATATTACCTGAGTGAGATACTGCCTACTGCCCCTGTTACCTGAGTGAGATACTGCCCCTGTTACCTGAGTTGGGTCCTCCAGCTTGGGTCTGGTGATTGGGTCAGTGTGTATCCACAGTTTGCCCTGATCTCGCAACCCGACCTGATTGACCTCCAGGAAGCTGTGTATGTTCTCCAGTCGGATCTCCTGGAGACTGACAACGTCCTTCTTGATGTCCTGGGGAAACTGGCTAGAGTTGGAGTCCATGTCGTAAACCATACGGCTGGAGCCGATGTAGTCGAACGACTCCTGTAACACAGCACTGTCCATGAAGCCATACAAGGGAGGGTGAACCGACCTTCCAGCTCATAAATCACTCGGCTGCATATTCATCACCTGACCAGACGCTCATGTGTTTTTCTTGAGGCTAAGCCATGTTGCTCAAGCCATTTTTCTTTAAGAAAATAAAGCCAAAAACAGGAAGAAAAAAACATCCCAAGAAATTTTTAATTAAACTGTGTATTGATTTATAAGGGAATCGTCACTAACTCACCCCTTGGAAAAAGGTGAACATAATGTCCTTGGCAGTGGAATTGTTCTGGATCTCGTCTTTGACTGCACCAAGGGCTTCTGCCACAGCCAGCAGCGTCACGATGCCCGTCACCGTGGAGTCAGAGGCTGGATACTCATTGTGAAACATTGCCAGCGAGTCCATCTGTCAAAACACTTGTATCATAACACTGGTCCAGATTGCACATGTCATGACACTGGTCAAGATTGCACATGTCATGACACTGGTTCAGATTGCACATGTCATGACACTGGTTCAGATTGCACATGTCATGACACTGGTTCAGATTGCACATGTCATGACACTGGTCAAGATTGCACATGTCATGACACTGGTCAGATTGCACATGTCATGACACTGGTCAAGATTGCACATGTCATGACACTGGTCAAGATTGCACATGTCATGACACTGGTCAAGATTGCACATGTCATGACACTGGTTCAGATTGCACATGTCATGACACTGGTCAAGATTGCATGTCATGACACTGGTCAAGATTGCACATGTCATGACACTGGTCAAGATTGCACATGTCATGACACTGGTCCAGATTGCACATGTCATAAGACTATTTCAGATTGACCATGTCATGGCACTATTTACAGCTGAAATTCTGTCATAACATGTACAATCTGAAATAGTGTTATGACATGTACCATCTGAAACTGTGTTTGTCAGCCTGTAAATCTTGGACCCATATTGGTAGACTGTTAACTGATGCACTAGTTTGCCTTGCCTTGTTCATGAGAAACCGACTGAACTCTGGACCCAAGTAGTATGCTAGAATTAGTCACAATACATACAGTGCTAGATACTGACTGAAGTTCAACCATATAGCATTTTAAAATTTCCTTTTCTGACTTTCTAACATGATAAATGACAACAACACTGTATGAGTCGCACATATAAGTACATGTTAATCTGCCAGTTACAACTTTCCAGGAGCCTAGCCTGTTCCCACTCTATGTTCAATACACTACATTAATCTGCCACATACAGTTATAGACAAGGAGTCAGGGAAACCAGCCTCTCACCTGGTGGCTATGGACACCTCTAAGGTCAAAAGCAGGAAAGCATTATTAAATCTCAAATGCATAATAACTTCGTTCAGTACATGATGTCTTTTCAGTGTTGGTGAGAGCAAGTGCAATGAAATTCTTTTGGGAAAAATAAAAGTTTGAAAAGTATAGAACAATAATGAGATAAAGGACATGATGTTTCTGATCATAGCTTTATCCTTACCAGACAAGTGCTTGTGTTACTACAGTAACTGACTCCCACCAAGCAATATCTCAGTCATCCCCAGTGGAACAAACACCAGTTTAAGGTAAATATGTCCTGGCCAAGGGGAGACAATTCAAGATGACAACAGCCACTATTCTCTCCCCGTGATCATATCTGACAGCACCTGTCGTTTCTTACGTTAATTCCTGGACGCCCTCAGATTAAACAGAATACTTCTACGAATCTCAAGCATTTAACAAATTGCTGAGTGATAAGTTGTATTACTAACATTTCCTCTTTAAAGCAACTAACCTACTAGAATATCTAGTTTTGCCCTTAGGGCATAAACATGGATGCATTAACCTGACACTCAACCCAGTGCCTTCATGCTCAGATAGTATACCAAAATATTCACATATGTGACGAGTCTGCAGCCATATTTCAAGAGCCATGTGGATAAAACACTTTGACAACTTTGTGGGCAGTGGGGTTTTTTCAAACATCCTACATGACAGAGTACATTAACTGCTTATTGGACAGTGTGAAGTAATACCTTGGTGGCAAACACTATCACCGACTTTTCTGGCCTCTCTTCCGTCGAGTTGACAGTCTTCATGGTAGCCACAATGTTCTTGTCTCCCAGAGGGTCGCAGTAGCGGACGGGATTGCTCAGGTTTGTCAGTCGGTTCGTCCTTCTGGTACAGGTCACAGTGTCTTTCGCTGCGTCCATCCGGTCATTCAGCTGGACGGCACACAGCGGGTAGTTACGTGGGACGCCATTGATGGGCCGGTTGAATTTCTCATAGCACTGTCAACACAATGTAGAAGTTAACCAACAGAGTTATCATGAAGCTAGACAACAAGACTACTATCTATTACCACCGTGATCACTAAACTATGTCACAACCACCATGCAGTTAAGGAACTGATGGATTTAACAAACAGGTATTTTGGGAGGCTTTTTGCCACATGCAGAGTATCTCAATGGTTTTAACAAACTACAGTCATAACGAATGGAAAGTAATGTTCCCCTTTAGTTCATTTTAACTGCAGTGTACCCATGATTTATCCATGTTAACTGCAGTGTTTATGATTTATCCATGCTAACTGCAGTGTACCCATGATTTATCCATTAGACTGCAGTGTACCTATGATTTATCCATGTTAACTGCAGTGTTATCCATGATTTATCCATGTTAACTGCAGTGTTTCCATGATTTATCCATGTTAACTGCAGTGTACCCATGATTTATCCATGTTAACTGCAGTGTACCCATGATTTATCCATGTTAACTGCAGTGTACCCATGATTTATCCATGTTAACTGCAGTGTACCCATGATTTATCCATGTTAACTGCAGTGTACCCATGATTTATCCATGTTAACTGCAGTGTACCCATGATTTATCCATGTTAACTGCAGTGTACCCATGATTTATCCATGTTAACTGCAGTGTACCCATGATTTATCCATGCTAACTGCAGTGTTTCCATGATTTATCCATGTTAACTGCAGTGTACCCATGATTTATCCATGCTAACTGCAGTGTACCCATGATTTATCCATGTTAACTGCAGTGTACCCATGATTTATCCATGCTCCATGATTTATCCATGCTAACTGCAGTGTTTCCATGATTTATCCATGTTAACTGCAGTGTACCCATGATTTATCCATGTTAACTGCAGTGTACCCATGATTTATCCATGTTAACTGCAGTGTACCCATGATTTATCCATGTTAACTGCAGTGTACCCATGATTTATCCATGTTAACTGCAGTGTACCCATGATTTATCCATGTTAACTGCAGTGTACCCATGATTTATCCATGTTAACTGCAGTGTACCCATGATTTATCCATGTTAACTGCAGTGTACCCATGATTTATCCATGTTAACTGCAGTGTACCCATGATTTATCCATGTTAACTGCAGTGTACCCATGATTTATCCATGTTAACTGCAGTGACAATGCTTCAGCAAACTGATCACATCCGTCCAGGTCACTCAGGCTACAGAAAGTGATGGAAAGGAATCGTTTTGAGGTAATGGTATGCACTGAGTTTTCTAATGCTTGCTTTCATTTTCACAAATTCGATGAAACATAAAAATATCCCACTGGTAAAGGTATGCCCTGTGGAGAACTGACCATGTTGATGAGCTTGCTGACATCGTCCTCGTTAGGCAGGGAGAACATGGGGATGCTGTAGTCCTTGAACATCATGCCGATGTCGGTGCCCCCCACATTCCACTTCTGCTTCTTGCAGTTGCTGTAGCTCTTGTCTTTGTGGTACATGCCTGACACAATACAGCATCACAATGAACACAGCAGCAGTAAAGGGGTAACCATGGTAACACATGCAGCACTGACCATAGGCATGTTCCCAGCCTCATTTATTCCACTCACTCAGACGATTAGCTGGACACATGTTTCAGGGAGGTAGATCTGCCACCACTACACATGTTTCAGGGAGGTAGATCTGTCACTACACATGTTTCTGGGAGGTAGATCTGCCACCACTACACATGTTTCAGGGAGGTAGATCTGCCACCACTACACACGTTTCAGGGAGGAAGATCTGCCACCACTACACATGTTTCAGGGAGGTAGATCTGTCACCACTACACATGTTTCAGGGAGGTAGATCTGTCACCACTACACATGTTTCAGGGAGGTAGATCTGCCACCACTACACATGTTTCAGGGAGGTAGATCTGTCACCACTACACATGTTTCAGGGAGGTAGATCTGTCACCACTACACATGTTTCAGGGAGGTAGATCTGCCACCACTACACATGTTTCAGGGAGGTAGATCTGTCACTACACATGTTTCTGTCACTACACATGGGAGGTAGATCTGCCACCACGTTTCAGGGAGGTACACATGTTTCAGATCTGGAGGGAGGAGGTAGATCTGTCACCACTACACATGTTTCAGGGAGGTAGATCTGTCACCACTACACATGTTTCAGGGAGGTAGATCTGCCACCACTACACATGTTTCAGGGAGGTAGATCTGCCACCACTACACATGTTTCAGGGAGGTAGATCTGTAAGACTGTCACTACACATGTTTCAGGGAGGTAGATCTGCATCACCACTACACACTACACACGTTTCAGGGAGGTAGATCTGTCACTACACATGTTTCAGGGAGGTAGATCTGTCACCACTACACATGTTTCAGGTAGGTAGATCTGTCACCTCTACACATGTTTCAGGGAGGTAGATCTGCCACCACTACACGTTTCAGGGAGGTAGATCTGTCACCACTACACAAGTTTCAGGGAGGTAGATCTGTCACCACTACACATGTTTCAGGGAGGTAGATCTGTCACCACTACACACGTTTCAGGGAGGTAGATCTGTCACTACACATGTTTCAGGGAGGTAGATCTGCCACCACTACACACGTTTCAGGGAGGTAGATCTGTCTCCTCTACACATGTTTCAGGGAGGTAGATCTGCCACCACTACACACGTTTTAGGGAGGTAGATCTGTCACCACTACACATGTTTCAGGGAGGTATATCAGGGAAGTATAGGGGATTGGTACAGATTCTTGAACAGATTATTCAAGTGTCCTCAAAAATTTCTTTCAGAGATGCGGAAGATATAGAAGAACATGAAAATAGGTCACATAAACATGGATAAATTATCTCCAGGATTGCCCACATGATGTTTGTCTCAAACAAAATTTGCCTTACTGAGGTGCTGCAAATCTGAGCAGTATTTGACTCTTCTTTGATGGGCATTTTAGAAGTTGAGGTGATGAAGAATGATGATATTTTTATGGATATACAACTTTTGTATTCTGTGAAAGGTAACATTTCAATATAGATTTTGTTGTTAAGCAAGTACACCATGGTTCAAACATATCAATGACTTTGAGGAAATCATCTGTCACCATTATTTCCAGAGAAGCAGTATGACGTCCCCACCATCAGTTACTCACCGTATGCATCGTTTGGACATGACTTGTCGGCGGAGAACTGACCCGGGAACGGGGTCAAGGTCTGGTTCTCTAGCACGTTGATGACCAGTATCCCGTTCACTCGCTGTGAGGCCACCAGCAGGTCAAGGTTAGAGCTGCAACATAACACCTCACCTAAACATGGTGCAACATCTCACCTTCTAAACATGGTGCAACATCTCACCTTCTAAACATGGTGCAACATCTCACCATCCAAACATGGTGCAACATCTCACCTTCTAAACATGGTCAACATCTCACCTTCTAAACATGGTGCAACATCTCACCTTCTAAACATGGTGCAACATCTCACCTTCTAAACAAGGTGCAACATCTCACATTCTAAACATAGTGCAACATCTCACCTAAATATGGACATCTAACTTTCTAAACATGGTGCAACATCTCACCTTCTAAACATGGTGCAACATCTCACCTTCTAAACAAGGTGCAACATTTCACCTTCTAAACATAGTGCAACATCTCACCTAAATATGGACATCTCACTTTCTAAACATGGTGCAACATCTCACCTTCTAAACATGGTGCAACATCTCACCTTCTAAACATGGTGCAACATCTCACCTTCTAAACAAGGTGCAACATTTCACATTCTAAACATAGTGCAACATCTCACCTAAATATGGACATCTCACCTTCTAAACATGGTGCAACATCTAACCTTCTAAACATGGTGCAACATCTCACCATCTAAACATGGTGCAACATCTCACCTAAATATGGACATCTCACCTTCTAAACATGGTGCAACATCTCACCTTCTAAACATGGTGCAACATCTCACCAATTGCAAGTGGTGCAACATCTCACCAATTGCAAGTGGTGCAAGAGATATTATCACTTCAGCTGACTTAAGTGTGAGTGGTTATTGTATATATGTACAATGTATACTACCACAGGACACTTAAATCTCTGAGCCATTTATTTCTGGAGAAGCAAAACTCCCTGCACCACAATATGCTCTGAAGATCCAAGTTAGAGCTCATGCATGCCATAAGAGGCACCTACAAGTATCTATAATCAGGTGGAACGCTGACCTGGTTGCTGTCATCATATCCCATCTGCGTAGATCGATGCTCATTGTGTCACTCACTGGACAGTCTGGTCTGATTATTAACAGACCACTGCCACATAGCTGAAATATTGCTGAGAGCAGAGTTACAAAATACTAAACACCATCCAGTCGGACACCTGAATGCTGATGAGGAATGTTGTCTACCTGTTAAACTCGAGTGAGTTCATCAAGACAACATAGGGAGGGTTAGGGCCGTCCTTCAGTATCCAGTTGTAGTCGTCCTGTGTCTCCAGGTAGTGGAGGACACCCACGTTGCCCTCGGAGGACGCTGGAACACACAGAGGTGAGGTGAGGTGAAATTGGGTTTAACGTCGTACTTGAGAATATTTCGCTCATATGACGACGTGCATGCGTGTGAATGTGTAAGTGCGGCTGCTTGTACTAGCCCAAACTTAAGCTGGTTTTATAGTGCTAGCCCAGTGAGATACCATGCCGCAGTGAAGCATGAATACCCCACTCAGACACATTATACTGACTCTGAGCCAACCAGTCCTTGATGTACCCATTAACGCCGAGCGCCAGGCAGGAACCAACAAGTACCATATTTTATGACGCGGCCGGGGATCGAACCTGCGACCTTCTGCTCTCCGGGCGGATGCTCTAACCACTACACCGGAAACACAGAGATGTTACCATGGTTACACAGTCCAGGGTAGTCACACAAGGTCTAGTAATGTCCATGATCGTGGCAATAGATGGTAGGAGAGATACAGGAACACACAGGGTCGTCACACAAGGTCTAGTAATGTCCATGATGGTGACAATAGATGGTAGGAGAGATACAGGAAAAGTTTACCGTTCAATATAAACCCAGTGTTGCACAATGTCAGCACAAATATGGAAAAATGATCAAACTGCTTACAGAAAAGAAGAAATATAGTGGTAATCACATTAAGAACGAAGTAGCCAGAAATGTTTCTGGAATATTCTGCACCTTTCCCCCCCCGCCATCCACAACACATCCCGATACAAGATGTCTGTGGATGAATCTAACTGATAGAAACACATGAAACTATAATGGTCGACAAATTGTAATTAAAAACATATTCATAAAGACCCTACAGAGCCTGTGATCCTCATACATACATGTTTATTAGGGGTGAAACGGTATACCATGGAATAAGTAGAACTGCAGTATTTGACATTTGTTTCGACATACCGTAATACAATCCAAAAATGTGGTATTTTCAGTTTTGTACCGTCATTTTATCAACCTTTTTTAACCTCTTCCAAAATGTCTAGAAATCAAATCAATTTGTCAAAATCTATGCATTTCTTTTCCTTTCTGCCTTATGATCATATCTCATATACCGAACCGAAATAGAATGAAGCAAAGGCTTTGTACCGTAATACGTACCATACTGTGGTAAGAGCATACCGTTTCACTCCTAACATACATCCTAGTAGTCCTACACACCCTGTGATCCCATACATACATGTACATCCTAGCAGTCCTACACACCCTGTGATCCCATACATACATGTACATCCTAGCAGTCCTACACACCCTGTGATCCCATACATACATGTACATCCTAGCAGTCCTACACACCCTGTGATCCCATACATACATGTACATCCTAGCAGCCCTACACACCCTGTGATCCCATACATACATGTACATCCTAGCAGTCCTACACACCCTGTGATCCCATACATACATGTACATCCTAGCAGCCCTACACACCCTGTGATCCCATACATACATGTACATCCTAGCAGCCCTGATCCCATATTACACATCCTGTGATCCCATACATACATGTACATCCTAGCAGCCCTACACACCCTGTGATCCCATACATACATGTACATCCTAGCAGCCCTACACACCCTGTGATCCCATACATACATGTACATCCTAGCAGCCCTACACACCCTGTGATCCCATACATACATGTACATCCTAGCAGCCCTACAACTCCTGTGATCCCATACATACATGTACATCCTAGCAGCTCCTACACACCCCTGTGATCCCATACATACATGTACATCCTAGCAGCCCTACAACCCTGTGATCCCATACATACATGTACATCCTAGCAGCCCTACACACCCTGTGATCCCATACATACACATGTACATCCTAGCAGCCCTACACACCCTGTGATCCCATACATACATGTACATCCTAGCAGATATCCTACACACCCTGTGATCCCATACATACATGTACATCCTAGCAGCCCTACACACCCTGTGATCCCATACATACATGTACATCCTAGCAGCCCTACACACCCTGTGATCCCATACATACATGTACATCCTAGCAGTCCTACACACCCTGTGATCCCATACATACATGTACATCCTAGCAGTCCCTACACACCCTGTGATCCCATACATACATGTACATCCTAGCAGTCCTACACACCCTGTGATCCCATACATACATGTACATCCTAGCAGTCCTACACACCCTGTGATCCCCATACATACATGTACATCCTAGTAGCTCCTACACACCCTGTGATCCCATACATACATGTACATCCTAGCAGTCCTACACACCTGTGATCCCATACATACATGTACATCCTAGCAGTCCTACACACCCTGTGATCCCATACATACATGTACATCCTAGCAGTCCCATACACACCCTGTGATCCCATACATACATGTACATCCTAGCAGCCCTACACACCCTGTGATCCCATACATACATGTACATCCTAGCAGTTTCTACACACTTCCTGTGATCCATACATACATGTACATCCTAGCAGTCCTACACACCCTGTGATCCATACATGTACATCCTAGCAGTCCCTACACATGATCCCATCCATACATGCCATCCTAGCAGTCCTACACACCCTGTGATCCCATACATACATGTACATCCTAGCAGTCCTACACACCCTGTGATCCCATACATACATGTACATCCTAGCAGTCCTACAACTCCTGTGATCCCATACATACATGTACATCCTACTCCTGTGATCCCATACCATCCTACAGACCTACACACCCTGTGATCCCATGCCCATGTACATCCTAGCAGTAGACCTACACACCCTGTGATCCCCATACATGTACATCCTAGCAGTCTCTACACACCTGTGATCCCATACATACATGTAATGTCCTAGCATCCACAACTCCTGTGATCCCATACATACATGTACATCCTAGCAGTCCTACACACCCTGTGATCCCATACATACATGTACATCCTAGCAGCCTCCTACACACCCTGTGATCCCATACATACATGTACATCCTGTAGTCCCCCTGTGCGTCCAAGTCCTACACACCCTGTGATCCCCATACATGTACATCCTAGCAGCCCTACACACCCTGTGATCCCATACATACATGTACATCCTAGCAGTCCTACACACCCTGTGATCCCATACATACATGTACATCCTAGCAGTCCTACACACCCTGTGATCCCATACATACATGTACATCCTAGCAGTCCTACACACCCTGTGATCCCATACATACATGTACATCCTAGCAGTCCTACACACCCTGTGATCCCATACATACATGTACATCCTAGCAGTCCTACACACCCTGTGATCCCATACATACATGTACATCCTAGCAGCCCTACAACTCCTGTGATCCCATACATACATGTACATCCTAGCAGTCCTACACACCCTGTGATCCCATACATACATGTACATCCTAGCAGCCCTACACACCCTGTGATCCCATACATACATGTACATCCTAGCAGTCCTACACACCCTGTGATCCCATACATACATGTACATCCTAGCAGCCCTACACACCCTGTGATCCCATACATACATGTACATCCTAGCAGCCCTACACACCCTGTGATCCCATACATACATGTACATCCTAGCAGCCCTACACACCCTGTGATCCCATACATACATGTACATCCTAGCAGTCCTACACACCCTGTGATCCCATACATACATGTACATCCTAGCAGCCCTACACACCCTGTGATCCCATACATACATGTACATCCTAGCAGTCCTACACACCCTGTGATCCCATACATACATGTACATCCTAGCAGTCCTACACACCCTGTGATCCCATACATACATACATGTACATCCTAGCAGCTATCCTACAACACACCCTGTGATCCCATACATACATGTACATCCTAGCAGTCCTACACACCCTGTGATCCCATACATACATGTACATCCTAGCAGCCCTACACACCCTGTGATCCCATACATACATGTACATCCTAGCAGTCCTACACACCCTGTAATCCCATACATACATGTACATCCTAGCAGCCCTACAACTCCTGTGATCCCATACATACATGTACATCCTAGCAGTCCTACACACCCTGTGATCCCATACATACATGTACATCCTAGCAGCCCTACACACCCTGTGATCCCATACATACATGTACATCCTAGCAGCCCTACAACTCCTGTGATCCCATACATACATGTACATCCTCTCAGTCCTACACACCCTGTAATCCCATACATACATGTACATCCTCTCAGTCCTACACACCCTGTGATCCCATACATACATGTACATCCTAGCAGTCCCTACACACCCTGTGATCCCATACATACATGTACATCCTAGCAGCCCTACAACTCCTGTGATCCCATACATACATGTACATCCTAGCAGTCCTACACACCCTGTGATCCCATACATACATGTACATCCTAGCAGCCCTACAACTCCTGTGATCCCATACATACATGTACATCCTAGCAGCCCTACACACCCTGTGATCCCATACATACATGTACATCCGTTCATCTGGTGGGTTGAGTCTGAAGAGACCGAAACTTCTCTTTGCATTTTGAGTCTGAAGGTCAAGGAATAATATAAATGGTTCTCTTTTGTTCTCTTTGCATCTGAAACAAAATGCAAGGAATAAGTCAAGCTGGTTTTCAGTGGAGGAGGATAAGAAACTTAAAGAATTGTGCATGTGTGTTACCAGTGATGGTAATCAGAAGGAAGGAGGCCACCAATTATGTACAATAGCTTCAGTGCTGATCCAGCAAAGTGTTGGTTTACTAACTCATTAGCTTAGCTTCTTCAGAGGCATTTAGAAGTTGGTGTTCAAGTAAAAGGCAAATTTATGGATGACAACTTCTTCTTTATTGTATGTCATAACGTTTCTGACAAAATCAGCTCTCTCAGAGCACATCTTCTAAAACCCTACTCACTCCATTGACTGGCAACAATCAACATATTAACCACTAATGTCCATGATCGGCGCAAGCGCAAACTATTAGAGTCTTTAATGATAAGACAATTACAGCCGCAGCTGAACAGGGATCAAGGAGTGTACCTCCCCAGTGCCTGGGAAGTCAATTAGCTTATTACATTATTGTATAAACAATGCCCATTATCTGTACATCTCACTCTTTCATCTCCCGTTTCTTATCCAGTTTATTGTATATACATGCAGCACTGGCTTCTTGTACATTTAGTATACAGACTCATTGATGTATCTTGCTTGTTACAATTCACCTGACGAAGGGCAAGGAAAAGCCCAGAAACGTTGTGACTTACAATAAAGAAGGAAGTTGTCATCCATAAATTTGCGTTTATCATTAGCTTAGGTTCAGTGACCTCTCAGACAATAGAGTATTCCACTGGAAGAGACAAGGTGCTGTGATCGTTCTCCCATGATGCAGGATTTTCCCTAACAAATGAACCATGGTGTTGGTGCCACAGCTGTTACAATGTTATCTCAACATGCTCAAGAGACAAGAATCAGCAATCCTTGAAAAGTCTAACCTAAATGTACACCTATACCTGGATATCATTATTAAGAAAGACTGCAGCAAAATAAACCAACTGATGCTTCTCTTACACCACGAGCATTCAGTAGTAATAAGCAATCAATCAACATATTATCGGCTAATCCTTGGATGCACATAGATATGTTTTAATCAATCAGCATGAATCCTATGAATGATCAATAATTTATTCACCACATCAGGTGTGGACTTATTACCCAATCTTAGATTGAATAATTAACTCTTGACAAGAAAATATTTCCACCAGGGGTTGAAATTTTTCTTCAAAACTCCACTGGACTCAGGTCGGTAAACTTTCAAAATACACTTGACCAAATATTAAATTCACTTGACCACAATAAACAATGTGGTTTCTTTTACAAATAATCTTCATCAATTACAAAACAGACAATTGCATTTTTATTTCACCATCAAAATACATAGATCAAAACATTACGATGGTATTTTTCAACCCCTGATCCACTGATTGCTGTGTATCCATGACAACCTCTGAGGCAGAAGTGAACATTAATCAGACGTACAGATAAGCTGCGTATCTGCGTAAATTACGCAAATATTTATGTGAAAACTAAATTCCTATTAAGTCTTAGCTTGCGTACCAGTGGATAGATAAAATAAATGAGGTATATCAGTATATTGAGAGGTTCTATTTCAGGACATGAATATGACAACTTGCAGTCTTTCTTATCGTTTCTCATATTAAAGATCAAATATAAATAACAAACATTAACATTTAAACTTTATTATATTTTCAAAATTAATGGAAAATGGCAAAATACCCAACTGAGTTTGAGTGAGGTGAGTACAATTTATTTTGTTACTCAAAGGAAATTTAGGCTACCCAATTGAGTACATAACTCAATGACCCAAAAGGTTTTTGTTACTCAAAGGAAATTTAGGCTACCCAATTGAGTACATAACTCAATGACCCAAAAAGTTATCTGTAGCACTGTTAATGAAGTCAATGAGGACAATTACACAGTGCAAGGTTTTTACCATGAACCATTGATGAGAAGAAGAGAGTTGCAATTGGTGTATTATTTGAAAATTGAATCAATGAATGAAAAGGTTCGTCCCTGGTTTGAGTACTGTAAACGTAGTATATTTCGCGCAGGTTTTATTTTGGCTTTTTAAAAACATTTTAGCCTTGAAATTTATACACCCATGAATAAACCATAACACATCAAGTTTGAAGACAGAAATCTACGGGAATCTTAAAATGACGACTGATAGTAGCATAAACAATCATACTTAACTGTCGCTGTAATGGATTTCCCAAAACATAATTAAATAATGAGCCAAATCCCATCGCCGAATTAGTGAAAACAGCAATGTGTGTTGTGGCCGCCATGGAAATTGGTCACATGACAGATGGTTTCATACAAAACAGATTACCATGAAGCGACTCGGAAAGAAATAATACAGCAGTATTTTATTTATTCATTTAGATACAAACATATCATCATGAAGCGAATAGTCACTAACACTCAATCATCTCATTCACAACAACCCGGCTTGTTTGAAATCACAAAAAGCTTCATATACAGTATAAGTTAATTCGTCAGATCGTCAGAATTCGGAACATAAGACTGATGTGTTTTTCATCTCTTCCGGGAGTAAACGGGTTACTGTGTACTAGCATATCGCACAGATAGGGATTTCCTGTGAGTAAGCAATAAACGCCGCCTGACAGGTTAAGCCACTCTGTTTGTTTTCACTGCTATTAGTGGCGGCCAAAGAGACAGCTGGCAGTTCCGGCAATTACTGATTGCGCGAATAATTGACCGCGCGATGTAGTCTAAACTGTCAATTCCGCGAAAATTGCACCACGCGAAAATAAGTACGTTTACAGTATATGAAATAAACTTCATTCTTGCAAACTATATACACATGTTCGCCAACGGTCCGTTAGAAGCCTACCGAAGTCTACAACCTGCCCGGCCCCAGTGTTGGACTGTATATTTCACAATGACTTTGACTGAAGTTGTTATATGTGACATGTGACACTTGTTTGCTGTTTATAAATCTTATGTTTGTTAATAATTTCAATGCCAATTACAAGAAATGTTAAATATGAAATGTGTGTTTATTTTTATTCTTTGGGTCCTGTGAATTGTCAGTGGATCAGACAGACATCTGAAACTTACAGGACCCAATGTTCTGTTACTTTGAAACACCATTCGGAAACACTGATATATTATGAAACTATATTATTCTACAGAAACACTTCGCATACGACTTTGTGAGGTGAAAGGTTTGAGTAAGTGAAATCCAGAAAAAAGCAAAGATTCAAGGGGATTCTCCATCTCTGTCATGGAGTGCATCTCTAGCTAAGCCAGTTGCTAACTGGCATGTGATGATTATACTGGGTAAACAAGACAACACTGGCTAGATAACCATGATAACTGAGAGCGCTGTTCCCCTTTAGGTGTAGTTTGCAGGTTTCATTTAGCACTGGACAGAGGATTGAACTCAGACTACCCTTCAAGCTAACCAAGGCTTGAGAGTTAATCCAATAAGCCAACCCTTTATCAAGAGACAATGGGTGCTTTCACAAAAACCTATTTCTTAATTATCTAGTGATCAGCACCTGATTCAGGGCTCAAGATAAGATGCGTATCTGACGGACAAGAATTGAAATGGGATGTTTGAACAGCCTAAACATGCTAAAGGATCGTGAAAGAGTGTTTGATAATGATAGGCATGACAGGGCATCTAGTCACCAGTCGCGTGACTTGACAATAGCCAACGATTTGGACTATTGTCTTCGCGTGGAGTGCGAGGTTAGTTTAGTTGTGTGCGTCTCCACATTTTGAATATTATTTGTTTGTGTATCCCGATTTACATCTGTACACATATTCAATGAACTATTCGTCTCTGCCCCTTCCAGTGAGTCATGGATACTTCAGCTTGTCCGATCAATAAAACAAACTACGCTGTTGAAAGTTGTCTGGAGTAAAGGAAGCCACATTTTACGAGTGTACTTCTTAAGGATCGGTCATTTTAATAAATGAACTATTTACCTGTGTAACTCAGTAATAGGAACGAAACGAAGATTAACTCAACAGAAAGTACAATCCACTTCCTTGCCAAGTTCGCCATGATTTTGTACTTCCGGCTTTCTCCAGGGGAAGTAACTCTATTTGCCAGCGATAGAAAACGTGAATATCAGATCGAAAGAACAATTTGAAGTTCGAATCTCAGTATATGCGTTTTAAAATACCTTTTTACTTACAATGCCAGTTCAATCATATAAACGAACACATCAAGAAACATTCAATAATAATTGAATTTGTAAAACATTTTAATTGCAAAACAAGTTTCCGACTAAGTGGTAGTTACACCGGGATATGGAGAAAACGGACCCCAGAGAAAAGGGACCCTAACAAAATGGAGCAAACGGCCACCGCGCGGGAGAAAACGGACTCTGTGTCTAGAGAAAAACGGCCTCTGTGTATAGTAGTAGAGCGGCTAAGCAGATAAACTGTAAAAGTGTAGCCGAGGTCGCCTGAGAATTTCGGCTCTGGGCCGTTGAGTACAAGACAAAACAATGGTGATGATGTTATGAGTTTATTATGAGGCTGTTGTTGAGGTATCTGAAGAAAGAAAAGATGTTTCAACCTCAGCAACAGCAATTGGAGTCATTAAAATAAGTCACTCAATATTAAATTTACATTAAATATAATATTATGCATTGTAAACAAGTATCACCGTTAGCCAAGGTAATAAATATACCTTTTGCAAAACAAATCTATAAATGTATGGAGAGCACATGGTCCATGCACATAGTCAATACAATGTATACAAGTTATAACTAATTAATTGCTTTAAAGATTAAAATTATACATTAAATATTACCCTTAATAGTTTAAATTACAGTTTGAATTAATTTAAGCACCTTTGTATAGAAGTTAAGATAAAATTGAGGCAGATGGAAAAGGATTAGAAAATGGCCATACCTGAAGAAAGAAAAGATCTTTCCACCTCAGCAACAGCAACTGGAGTGAGGTGGAAGACAGGTATGCCAAAGGATGTAGACAGAGGGACACAATAGCCAATTAGAGGACAGATAACACATCAAAGGAAGCCTTTGATGTGACATAAATAGAATAGGGAAAGCCCAGAGGATGGGTACTTAATAAAAAACTAGAACAGTGGTGAAGGGAAATCCTTGTCACAAGCCTCCAGGAAACAGATAACAAGGTGACAACTAAGACAGGCGGCGTTCAACGGCAAACACGGACAACATATAACAAATGGACATTTAACAGAAAAAGGTTATGAAAGATGGCTGATGCAACAAATGGAATCTTGATGAAAGATGAACATACAATTAAATAAAGAAAATATACAGCGATATATACAAAAGATCAAGTTAGTTATCCCTGCTACATTCACCCCCCTTTTGGGAAATGGCGTCCTCGCCATTAATACTAAATCTGTCTGATTAGGTCATGAATAGCAGAAATAATGGTAACTTATAACTTGGGGAAACACTGGTTAGACCCAGACAGCATTCTGTTTGACTTCCCACTGACCGTCCCTCATCCACTTCGGTTTCAAACGTGGACGTGTTGGCCGACGCACCAAAGTGGGACCCGATTCAGGTTCAGTCAAGTTAGAGTGAGCTGGGCGATTCCTTCTCAATGCTGGTGTAGGTGGTGTCAACGGCAAAGGCTTATTGCGCTGATCCTGAAGCAACAGGGATGTGTCCGGCTGCTGAGTTGCAGAAGTGTCAGCCTCTGAAGTGTCGAAAATTCCAACATCCAGATCGGATGAGGACAACTCAAGAGGGTACTGAGACAACTCAACCGAGGTGTCGGACACATTTAACCGTGGCGTAGGACTGCGTGGCTTGGAAATTGGCTTTCCGTCTGTACCAATTGGGAGAAGCATGTTGCGGTGGAGAACACGACATTTAGCACTCCCTTCCTTACGGACTTTAAAAACTGGAATGCCTACATTCGGTTGTGCCTCCACGACACAGAAATCTTCTACCCACCAATTGGCAAGCTTCTGTTTACCTCGTATGCCAACGTTGCGAACCAACACCACATCACCAGCCTTGACTGTTGCACAACGAGCTTTCAGATTGTAAGCTTTCTGCTGCTTTGCTCGGGCCTTTTCAAGGTTTGATGATGCCAGTTAGTTAGTTATCCCTGCTACAAAAGCATGATACTTTGCACATTTATAGACTGATGCATAGTGAACATTTTAGGATATGGAGGCACTCAAAATAATTTCATTTTGCGCATGTGCAGTAGATAAATAATATTTTGCCTTTTCTGGCTACTGTTATAGCTTTGGGCCTGCCATCTATACCCTACTAGGACGACTTGTTAAAAAAACTGACCCAAAATACTGGTTAAACATGTTGAAAACATAGCTGTGTCAATGTTATGAACACTGGCTCTCGCACCAGTGCATGTACGTGAGGACTGTTTGCACTTGTATCGGTTGTTACACCTCTTTGTACATGCACGATACCAACTCATAACAGGATTTTGATGCTTGGTGTAGTGTCGTCCAGTAGGGAACATACTGTCCACTTTCCTTTTGTATCCAGCCCCACTCAGCTGGAGATGGAGTTCAAGCTGTGGAAGAATGATTGACCCCAGAAATGACCTGCCTGGTAAGCTGCCCTTTGGACATGCTGTACAACAGCTGCATGTGTTAATGGGACGGCATGAAATGAGTTTTTCTTCGCAAATAATCTCAAATAAAATTGATTGAACATAAAAAAAGAATTATTCTCAAAGCATCCTTCCCTTCGTGTGGGTTGGAAGCTGAGGGAGGTTCTAAGCCTACATCTCTGTATGTTCGAAGTATCACCGATCTCATCCCGAAGGATATAGTTGTTTTGGCTACTTCTGCTGTGACATCTCTCATGAAAGGTCGTCTTAATTTGTGACATCTGGTGCTCGTTCTACATAGTTCGATGCGTAGGACTCTAACCGGAGGCAGTGATGAGTCTTTCTTATCTTCATTGCCAAATATTGAATATAATCGTGGGATGTGAAACTGTAGGTCTGGCTGCTTTTGGCAATAAAATCCAAACGGAGACCAAGATGCACTGATGCATTGGGACCTTTATCAATTCTCTGACATTCTGAGTGACTTTGGAGCCTTCACCATGGTGATGGCAGAGCTGATGGGTGCTAAAAATTGAACCCAGTTTTGAGATTCTTTGAGGTTCGGAGGTTGTATATCTGCTGGAATCCCCTTACTTCTGGCAAATTGGTCAAGACTCTTCGACTTATCATCATACAGGCTTCTGGCAGATCTGCATAGAGACCGGGAGACTTCTGCTCTGCTGGAATAGCCGCGCCTGGTCAGGTTCTTCTTGATATGCTCCATGCGTACAGATGGAAGACACCCGGGTTTTGATGCTGCTGCTTCATGTGAGGATAAGTGAGAAGGTTTGACCAATCTGGAAGTTTAAGAACCGGATTGTCTGCTAGCTGGATGAGTTGGCTGTCCTGGTCATCAATGACTGATCGGACAGTCGAGGGGCCAAGGGGTTAATGCCTCGGATAACTGCCTAACCTCGGTGATTGATGTGAAGTAGAGACGCATCAACATAGAGATGCAGGTTGAAGCTTGGCTTGCTCAGAAGTTCCATGCGCAGACCTAAGATTTCATCGCACACCACTGGAGATACTGTAGTAGGTGATGTAGTAGTTGTGGTCTGAAGTCCTGATGGTCCAGGAATGAAGTTAGAAACCTCTGGATGGGACGTAGTTGCAGTCTGCCCCTCTTCGTGAGTGATTGGGCTGACGTTGGGTAGCAATTGTAGGGTGAAATTCAATTGACATTTGTGTATAACGGCTTATTGAAGTGCTTTAATGCTGTTGTCTAGGTAGAAGGTGCATCTAATTACCCTGTTGTGCAGGAAGTTCACGATGGGCTTGGTTACCTGTGTGAATAACCACGGGCCATGAAAATGCCAAACTGTAGAACCCTCCACTGGTATGTTTGATAGTTGAACAGGAATCGTAGATACGCCCTGGACCCTGGGTGGATTGGCATATACAGATATGCATCTCTAAATCTATGTTTGCCCGAAAGTTGTTCTGTCTTATCATCTGCTTCAGCTGTAGAAGGTGGAGAATTCTGAACTTCTCTGCCTTCAATAAAAAATCGTTGTTAAACGTCTTCATATTAGTCTGGACTTTCTGATAAATTGTTCTTGGAAACCAAGAAACTTGGGGAGCACAACCCCGGGTCGAGCGCCTCTTGAGGTACAACTTCTATTGCTTCTTTGGATAGAAGTGACTCTATCGCATCTGTGAGCTTGGGTTGTAGGGTTTCTGTGTAATGTATCTGCGGAAGATACAGTGGAGCAGTGGCGTCGTGTTCACTGGATGGTATATCTATTCCTTAAGATTTTTGTGATGAATGGGTCTTCCAGAAGGTCCCAGTTTGGACAATGCTTCCTTGTCTACGTAGTAAGGTGAGTCCCGCCGATGCTGAGCAGATCTGGTCGGAGATAGACTCCTGGTACTTCTGCTGGTTGACCATGGACAAAAGCATACGTTCTTTGTCGGACCGTGGATCTTTGAAGTGTGATATCATCATGGGTCTGAACATGGTGAAGCCCAGGAAGACTCGTCTGATAATAGTATCAGGCTGACCAAGTTGGGAAGACCCTGCGTTCTGGTAGCTTTGGTTCTTGATGACTTGCAAAGTTGCTCCAAGTGGTGGTAAGGTGAAGGAGGGCGATCCTTCAATGGGGAAGTTATGGGTAACCCGTCTGCAATCCAAGTTAGCTGGGGGGTTTTATCATCGTAGATTGATGTTGGCCCTTAATGGTGTGAGTCTAACACTGTTGGCACCTAATATGAGAGAGTGAAGAGTCAGAGGCTGGGTCACGATAATGACCATTAAACAATAAAACCAATTAAGTATGATTTACACCGGAAAATATGACTGCTCCCTTGCAAAAGACAATCTGAAGTATCACCCCTGCTTGCCCTTGAGCCATGAAGTTGAGGAATAATCACATAGATTTTGATTGTTAAACATGTCCAAGACTTTCATACCCCCCGGCATGTAATGTTGGGGGATATAGTCGACGCCTTGTCCGTCCATCCGTCCGAATTCATTCTGTTTCCGGAGCAAAACTCAAAATCCGTTCAATATATTTCAACAAAAATTGGCAGATATATCAAATAGAACCTAAAGTAGTGCCTTTTGCTTTTTACAGATTTTTGTCATTTTTATTTTTCGGGGTTTCCATGGAAACATTTCGGACTTAGTCTCAAAAGGGAGGGGTTGTGTTTCGTTTCTGGATCACAACTCAAAAACCGTTCAATATCTTTCTACAAGACTTGACAGATATATCAAACAGATCTTGAAGTAGTTTTTTTTAGCTATTTGCAGATTTGTTACATTCATATTTTTCATGATCTCCTTGGAAACGATGAATCCAAAAACGTCAAGTTGGGCTTTAATAAGTAACTCTCAGATGATTTGTGTTTTCAAATTTATGGGGGCTGGGGGAATTTGTCATCTTCTGATGACTGTTTTTATTGTGCTGCATTTCTTTTGCAACTTATTATGTTCATTTTCAGTCAGTTTTAATCCGACAAATCCCAAGCATACACACATTTTCTCGAAGCGTTCAATAGTCCAAAAAGCTATCTGCTAGTCGCCATTTTGGGAAGAGGGAGTGTTCATTGTTTCGAAATGTTTTATGTTGTTCTAAAATTATGTATTTCTTGTCTTTTCTTGAACCTGTAAATCACTGTTTATCAAAATTATAGGTGTGTAGTAAATAGCAATATTAAAGATTTAAGGGGCAACGCTGAAAATAGTATGTCAAAGTTTATGTACTGCGCATGCGCACAAGATACACAATTTGAGGTGCCTCCATATCTGAAATTATTTCAGCCATGCTCTCTTTTATATGATACCCAATTTTGGTGCTTTTATCATTAAATGCACAATTCTTATGAAAACTTGATCTTAGCAGAGACCATATGATAGTCTATTATATGGTCTCTGA
The DNA here is from genome assembly GCF_003918875.1 of Haliotis rubra. Classification (NCBI taxonomy): domain Eukaryota; kingdom Metazoa; phylum Mollusca; class Gastropoda; order Lepetellida; family Haliotidae; genus Haliotis; species Haliotis rubra. The sequence continues at coordinate 895,414 of NW_025767030.1, read as the reverse complement.
TCTTAGCCTCTCCACTATATAGAGGAAACGGCCAACATAGCTGCACCAAGATCTAAGGAGAGTATATTTCTCCTAAGTAATAGAGATTTACTTCATTGCGGATAAGCTTTTAAAAATTGATTGACTGTTTTGTTAATTTCGATGACCTTTGAAGAGTCACTGATTGGTTGTTTTAATAGTTACGACGAAGAAACCAATTTACTTGAATGTAAAAATTTTACAAGTAAGATTGGTTGATAATAGAGAAAAAGATAATAAGGTAATGTTTATATTGACGGGCAGATTAGTAGAAGATTTAATTGAATTAATCAAAGGCGAATAAAGAAGTCTGTTTTAACTAATTCCAATTGAATCAGAAGTGCGGGGTGCAATCCATCAACATTTACAGACTCGTGCTTCACCATGAGGTGAAGATGCTGCCTCACAACACTGTCCTGCTGGAGGAAAAGAAATTGCCTGGTTTTTGTTTAAGAATGACCAAATCACCGCAGGAAAACTGCTGACGGAATGCAGTAACATCCATGGATCATTCATCGATCTGGGAACTTTCAAATTAAAGATAAATATAAGAAGGACAAACTAAAATGTGAGAGACGGTGGTAATATTGTTGTTGCCCCTTACAATAATATTGATTTAGAGATGAATAAAAGTAAATAAACTACATGTATTTTTCTGTTACATATAATGGCCGTTTTCTCTAGGCTTAGAGGCCGCTTTCTCCAGCAGTGGTGGCCGTTTTCTTCAGAGCCTTCCTTGCCTTCATCACATAGCCTTCCTTGCCTTCATCACAAACAGTCTTCTTTGCCTTCATCACAGAGCCTTCCTTGCCTTCACCACAGTGCCTTCATCACAGCGCCTTAATTGCCTTCATCACAGAGCCTTCCTGGCCTTCATCACAGAGCCTTCCTTGCCTGCACCACAGAGCCTTCCTTGCCTTCAGAGCCTTCCACAGAGCCTTCCTTGCCTTCATCACACAGCCTTCCTTGCCTTCATCACAGAGCCTTCCTTGCCTTCACCACACAGCCTCCCTTGCCTTCACCACAGCGCCTTCCTTGCCTTCACCACAGAGCCTTCCTTGCCTTCATCACAGCGCCTTCCTTGCCTTCATCACAGAGCCTTCCCTTGCCTTCATCACAGCGCCTTCCTTGCCTTCATCCACAGAGCCTTCCTTGCCTTCATCACAGAGCCTCCGTTGTTTTCATCACAGCGCCTTCCTTGCCTTCATCACAGAGCCTCCCTTGCCTTCATCACAGCGCCTTCCTTGCCTTCACCACAGAGCCTTCCTTGCCTTCATCACACAGCCTCCGTTGTTTTCATCACAGCGCCTTCCTTGCCTTCATCACAGCGCCTTCCTTGCCTTCATCACACAGCCTTCCTTGCCTTCATCACAGAGCCTCCCTTGCCTTCATCAAAGAGCCTTCCTTGCCTTAATCAGAGAGCCTTCCTTGCCTTCATCACAGAGCCTTCCTTGCCTTCATCACAGAGCCTTCCTTGCCTTCATCCACAGTGCCTTCCTTGCCTTCATCACAGAGCCGTAATGTCCAACGATAAAACAAGGGCCAAAATAACAGAAATTATATACGTTTTCAATGGATATTTCTAACTCATAAAAATGTATATAAAACGCCGCACTTGTAGACATTGTGGTGTTAGACAATATTTGTCCAACTCGAGGCGGAAAGAGGGAACCCGAAGCTGAACATATATCAGTGCTTTATGTTGCAGCTTTGGGTGAACGAAATGGAAATGTCGCCCAGGAAGCGATGGTAAAATCACTACGCTATTCTCTCTCCTGCATAGTATTGCCTTCCCGCATCCATTGTGGGGCGATACAATGAGTTGCGGGTGCTGTCCACACCCAATAACACCGTAGGTCTTCCACATCCATGGTGGAGAGATACAATGAGTTGCGGGTGCTGTCCACACCAATAACACCGTAGGTCTTCCACATCCATGGTGGAGATACAATGAGTTGCGGGTGCTGTCCACACCCAATAACACCGTAGGTCTTCCACATCCATGGTGGAGAGATACAATGAGTTGCGGGTGCTGTCCACACCCAATAACACCGTAGTTCTTTCCACATCCATGGTGGAGAGATATACAATGAGTTGCGGGTGCTGTCCACACCCAATAACACCGTATGTCTTCCACATCCATTGCGGAGAGATAAAATGAGTTGCGGGTGCTGTCCACACCCAATAACACCGTAGGTCTTCCACATCCATGGTGGAGGGCTACAATGAGTTGCGGGTGCTGTCACACAATAACACCGTAAGTCTTCCAGGGGCGGTGGGGTAGCCTTAGTGGTTAAAGCGTTGGCTCGTCACGCCGAAGGCCAGGTTCGATTCCCACATGCTGGGCACAGTAATGTTAAGCCCATTTCTGAGTGTCCCCGCCGTTGATATTGCTGGAAAATTGCTAAAAGCGGCGTAAAACTAAACTCAGTCAGTCAGTCAGTCAGTCAGTCAGTAAGTCTTCCACATCCATGGTGGAGAGATACAATGAGTTGCTTGTGCTGTCCACACCCAATAACACCGTAAGTCTTCACATCCATTGTGGAGAGATAAAAATGAGTTGCGGGTGCTGTCACACCAATAACAACGTATGTCTTCCACATCCATGGTGGAGAGATAAAATGAGTTGCGGGTGCTGTCCACACCTAATAACACCGTAGAGGTCTTCCACATCCATGGTGGAGAGCTACAATGAGTTGCAGATGGCTGTCACCCAATAACACCGTAGGTCTTCCACATCCATGGTGGAGAGATACAATGAGTTGCGAGGTGCAGTCCACATCCAATAACACCCTAAGTGTCCTCACCCAGTGTCCTCTCAGTTAGGGAGATTCGTGAATTTTTGTATTAAAAGTGAGACACGTGGTATGGTATTATTTGAATTTCTTTACATTTTTTCATATTACGTGTGCTGAGCCATTGTCGCGTATCAACGTAAAATGGTCATGATTAGAAATGCTCAGTTAGTAAGATTAGTTAAAATTTATACATTGATATGGTATTATTTGATTTTTCTTTACATTTTACGAGAAAATGTAAACTGTCGGAATCGATTGCATGGAAGTGGGAATTCGACCAAGAAGCCCAGTAAGTAGTTCCTGTTTTGAGAGACTTCCATCGGCGCAATCGCTTGCGGTGGTGTCGAAGAGTCCGAGTTGGAACCTTAGAAAAACTGGAGGCGAGTCTGGCGTGATGTGATGAATCACGATTTCTTCTTCACCGATGGAAGACAGCGGTGTTTTAATGTTTCATCTTGCCCTGAATAGAAGCATTTGACAGGTCGACAGATTCGGTAGAGATTAGTGTCGCGGTGTGGGTTGAAATATCCAGCACACAAAGATCTGATTTAGTGACAGTTAATAACTTATGGATTTATGAAAGGCTAGGGAGTGTGGGGAGTAGAGGGATGATGATGATGAATTTAGGGGGTCACCCATTTTGTTCTGGGGTAGTAGAGGGGGTGAGGGTGGTAATCAGTTTTGTACATGTACTACGACATACAGGGGTGGGTGTCACTTGCTTTGTACATAAAATTTAGGAGGGGGAGGGGCATTACTTACCCGTATACCCGCATAGAACGTGCGGATTCCGCGTCGTGAGCCAATCGTTAGTTGATCGGCTGCCTTGATCTCAAGTTATCTCTATCGATAGCGCCATATCATGCTGATAAAGCAATTTTCATCATGTACACAACATGCACAGCACAAGTCAAAACATTGATTACACAACAGTCTCGTTTCCTGTTGACTGGGTTCCGTCCTATTGCACAACAGTACAATAACCAGTCAGGAATTTTTAGACTAATTCATTTAACTGGATACATAAATATTAATCATTATTATTTGATACATCTACGCACTTGTGTATTGCAACACTACGCTTCTTATAATCCTTGCAAACACGTCGTGCAGCGTGCTCTGTCGTACAGCGAGCACTGACAAACAGAAACCTGGAAATCGTGGAAATCTCAAAACGAGGCTCTGCCGCTAGAAAAGTTTGGCGATCTGATACGGAATTGATATTATATGAATCACATTGTGCGTTACAGTGCTACACCGAATAAGCACAAAAAACACATAACAGGTGTAACCAGTGAGCCAGATGCACTCTGTGACGTCTTAGTTAAGGTCATGCAGCCTACATCGCGTCATAAAATATAGAAATACGATGTTATTAAAGTTTAAAATTAAAAATGACTTGTAAATACCATTTTCCTATGAAACAAGAAATTGGAATTCAGTGTAACCATAGTTGTTTGTGATGTCTATTTTCACTTTCACACGAGAAATTGGGATCGGCTGAAAAGTAGGTCATTGTCTGAATAAGTTGTTTACACAGGATGACGAGGTGGAACTGGGATATAGTTTACACAGGTTGACGGTGGAACTGAGATATGGATTTACACAGGTTGACGGTGGAACTGGGATGTAGTTTACACAGGTTAACGGTGGAACAGAGATGTAGTTTACACACGTGGAACTGAGATGTTGTTCACAGGTGGATCTAGAGATGTATTGACAGGGGTTAACGGTGGAACTGAGATGTAGTTTACACAGGATGACGGTGGAATTGGGATATATGGTTACAGAGGTTAACTGTTGAACTGAGATGCTTAGTTTACACAGGTTGACAGGGGAACTTCAGGATGTATTTTACACAACAGGTTAACAGTGGAACTGAGATGTAGTTACACAGGCTGAAGGGAACTGGGATGTGGATTTACACAGGTTAACAGTTGGATGAGAACAGCCACGTAACTTGCAG